>NC_039366.1:173251234-173551234 GCF_003573695.1 Papaver somniferum
AAAAAAAAAAGAGAAAAAAAAATGTTATAAAAAAATAATAAATAAAAAGAAAAATAAATTGAGACCAGACCATTTGACCAAAAGGAATAAATTCAATAAAGTCGACCACTGGTACCCTTGTATATGTTAGTTGTGTTGACCTAGAGTTAGGTTATCGATCACTGGTTCCCTTGTATATGCCAGTTGTGTTGATATTAGTCAGACTAGTATCTCAATCCATTAGGATAGGTTCATTTTGGCGGAGGCCTTCAGACAGATATGGGAAACGCCGTTCACTTAGTAAACAACAAAACCATATATGTTTTTCTATATCCATCTTCTTGATCTATCCATGTGATTAGTTTTGACTCTGAATATGATGTCCATAGTGCAACTATCTGAGTAGAGCTCTGTCACTTTATATGAATTTTAGTATGCTTGAGTGCAAACTCGTGTACAACAATTGGAATTTCGCATCAGGGTACTTCTTCCTGTAGTCAATAAGTATGCCAACCAAGGAGATTCTTTAGTGCCTTCCAAGGTTCTGCGTAGATAGCTAAGGTCTGGAGTACAGGTTTTGTGGGTATATCTCTGGTAAGCCCTCCCGAGACTATAACTCGGCCACTAGGACCACCTAGGGGTTTAAAGGCTTATTGCATACGCTAAATGCAATCGATGATGCCTGCGACAGTGAGTTAGGATTTTATTTTGTAGTTTTGATTTGCTCGGGACTAGCAAATAATAAGTTTGGGGGTATTTGATAAACGCATTTATGTGTCTAATTTATCTCAATTGTGTATATTGTTAGTGCCCATTGTTGTACTTATTTTGGTTTTTAATCTCTTTGTAGGTGTTTTTGGATAAATAAGGCTTTGCGGCAAAAATTGGCTAAAAATGTGGCCCTTGGATTGCCGTTGATAGTGTACCGGAAATGCCCCAGAAGTGTACCGGAAATACCCCGGAGGAACCCTGAAAAAGTGTGGAAAACATCCCAGAAGAATTGCTAAAGGCACTCCTAAGTTGGATAAGTGGCACCCCATTTCAGGGCACGTGCTAAAGGGACACCATAACTGGATTAGGGGGAGGTCAGTTTTCTTCTCAAAATTCAAAACAGAAACTGGCGGGAAAAATGGCAGCAGCGAAGAACAGTTTTGAAAGTGGAATTTGAGCGAGTTTTGAGGAGATTCAATGGATATATTTGGTACGTATGGACTCTAGAAGACATAACAGGCATGTTGCAAGCAATTAGACCCAACCAATTGGGCTGGATAAGCCGAAAGAAGAGATCAAAGTCCAGGCAGAGAGACGTGTCCTGCTGTTCACTGTCGAAGATTTTGTGGAGATTTTGGGAGACTTTTACGCTGGATAATTATGTATTTGGTCCTGTTCAAGTCATAGAAGAGTTTGGTGGCTATTTTATAGCTAACAGACGCGTACAAAGCAACAGAAAAGAGATTTCTCTCTCAACTGCACGTGAAGAAAAAGGGAGATAAACTCGGATTTAATCGAGTTATTTGGACCATGTTGTGTATATAAAAGCTGTTGAGAAGTGGTAGAGGGTGGGGTCGAGAGTTGGGGGTCGAGAAGAGCCTCTGAGGAGTAGAAACAATCGATATCCAGGAACGGGTTCTGCTGCTGCTGCTTCCATTAAAGAGCTTGAAGAACACGAAGAACAGACTATCCAGGACAGTCTTATTTTCAGCAGCGTCAACAACAGTTAGCTTGTGTCGTTGTTTATAGCAGCAAAGTATTGTCGTTGTTCTCTGGACGCTCAGCATGGGTCGTAGATCTACTGTTTTATCCTTTTTCAATCTTTTAAACACCTTGTGAGCTTGAATTATTATTTTGAGTGTGTGTTTGATATGAATAGCTAAACCCCAATACTGGGATGAAGGAGGAAGCCTTATTTCACAAACTTTTGGTAACTATAATCGATTATTTATGACTTTTGCACTTGTTTTTCATCGTTTTATGATTTTTATTAATTAGTTGTGATTTCGTTTGATGGTGTATGCTTAGACGTAAGAGCTTTTGATGCACCATGCTTGTGATTTACAATTGATTTTTTACAAAATCTATTTTTGGCAAATAAAAGAGTCAACAAAAGAGCTAGAATAGTTATGAGTCGTTATATGAACTGATTGAATGTGGTTAATGGTGGAATCCGAAGTCCTAGTATCTCTTGATCGTGTGACATATTTTGTATATATTTTTGTTTTTAAATCTTTACAAGTCCGAGCAACGAACTCTTATTTACCGCAATCGAAATATTACAACACTACCACTGAATATTCCATGGAATATCCAGACCGGCATGGTTCACTCCTAACTTAACTATGCCCGTACCACAAGAAAAACATCCAGGAGTTAAAGATTTTTCAACTTAAATACCGGCGTAGTAATTAAATTATCGAGCACGCCGGCACCATGTACCGGCGTGGTTTGTAAACTACGGACAAAACCGGCACAAAGTACCGGCTTGGAACCTTACATATCGAGCATGCCGGCATTGGGAATCCCGACATTAATGTTCAAGAAAATACAATGCTGGTACTGTTAAAAATTAGCTCCTCTTTTTCAAGTGCAATTCCGGAATGCCGGAACATTAATCGAGAATGCCGTCACATGTTTCCGGCTTTGATTATTTTGGCGGTTTTGTCGTCGAGCATGCCGGAACTAGTACCCGGCATAGTAGTTTAATTTTATTTGGAACTAATTCAATTTTATTTTCATTCATTTCTTAGATTGTGACATACATTTATCCAAAAAAATCCAAGCTTGGTCCGGATACGTCCGAATACTATAAAATGCCTCAGGTAGGTTACCAAACACCTAGTTTTTAGAACTTTATGTGGGGATTGCTTGTAATTAACCTTATAATCTCCCATTGTTGTCCTAATGTTGGGAATAAAATCTTCAGAGTAAGCAATTGCTTGGGAAAAAGAGACGGCTCTTAAGAACATGCGTGTGTTGGTGAGGAATACCCAATGTTCAGATAATCGTTTTGAGATGGTTTGTGAGAGAAGTGGGCAATACAAGAAGAAGGATAGCCATAAGAGAAAGGGTTATGTATATCCAAAGAAGACTAATAGGGTATACAAGACTCGTACGAGGAAGGATAATTGCCCCTTTAAGCTTGTATTCTATCTAAGAGACAAAGAAAAGGAATGGGATTGTACGGTGTGGTTTGACCGTCATAACCACCGGGATCCGAAAGATTTTGTTGGTCACTCCCTAGTTGTGAAGCTAAAACCTCATGAATTCTAGGATGTAAAGATAATGACCAAAGCATGTTTCAAACCAAGAGTGATTCTCAGAGGCTTCAAGGAAAAGGATAATCAGAACGTTTCTTCCCTAAGTACAATTTATAGCGCATAAGCAACCATTAGAAGGGTGGGATGGTAAGGGAGGACCGTTATGCAATAATTTGAGAAGATAGTTTGGGATCACAACTACACGCGTATCATTAAAAGAGGGTCGGATGAAAAGCCCCTTCAAATATTCATTGCGCATCCTATGATTTCACAATTGGCTCATATATGTTGTGGTTTTCTTATGATCTATTGCACCTACAAGACAAACAAATACAACATGTCGTTGTTCAATATCGTAGGGAAAACATCGGACAAGGTATGATTCACATTGGCTTGGTGTTTAATGGAAAACGATAGGTATCACAATTATCATTGGTCATTACGACTATTAAAATTATTGTTCCCGGAAAATCAATTTCCGAGGGTCATCATAACCGATCAAGATGATGCACTAATGAATGTTATATCCGAAATATTTCCGGATGCACAAAATTTCCTATGTACATATCATATAGGTCAAAATGTGATAAAACATTGTTATGCTTTGTTTGAACCCTCTAAGACGGATATTAAGAAGAGAATGGTTGCTCAACTAGAGGAAGATGTTCGCAAGAAGAAACCATCACCCGAAGAAGAAGAAGATGAAAGAGGAAAGATTAAAGAGGGAGTGGACAAATAACACGATGAAAATCATAAAAGATGGTTGGAATTTCTAAAGGATTGGGAGAAAGTTTATTGGTCTCTTACCGAGGATATATATGAAAAGAGATTGGACATGTTTATTGCCAAATATAACGAAGTGTATCCAAGTGCCGTCTCATATTGTCGGGATAAATTGTTGCATAAGTTCAAGGAAAAATTTGTGCGTGCATGGACAAATCGGTGTAGACACTACGGGAATGAAGCAGCTAGTATACCGGAGTCATCTCATGGGAGATTTAAAGATCTCATCCAGTCCGGCCAAGGAAACGTGGTTATGGTCACCGAGACAATGGAGCAATACTTTAAGGCTGATATAGATAGGATCAAGAAGGCCTTTGAGAAAAGCTCAATGGAAAGGATGACATCACATTTTCGATATGGTAATTTGCTCCAAGGAATAGAATTCAACGTCTCGCATTGGGCAATAAAACATATGATTAGAGAAATGGAAAAAGAGATAAACTACGGCAAACCGGGTGATGTGTGTATTTGTCCCGACATGTCTTCATTGGGGCTTCCGTGTCGTCATATGCTTGTGAAGTATGAACAAGTTATACTTATTGAGGTTATTGATCCGTTTTGGAAGCAACTATCTTTCGACCCTCCCCCTTCGGAAGCTCCGGGACAATCACCATGGGAAAAAAAAGGAGGCCAAGGAATTCTATGAAGCTTACTCACGTGGCAACTCGGCTAGACGACAAGTATTGTTGAGCCAACTAAGGCTAATTACACGCCCATGGATAACACAATGTGAAGAGCCAAGAAAGGGAGATCCGCCCGGTAGACCACAAACTAAAACGACTAGGAGAAAACAAAGGAAAGAATTGAAAGCATCGAGTCAACGTGAATGTGAAGACGAGGCAAGTAAGAAACGAGACCCAACTGGATGTGAGCTTTCAGAAGCAAGGTTCGCGGAAGCGCCGGTTCCAAGGAAAAGTGGTAGGCCGAGGAAGGAACCGCCATCAAGTCAACAACAAACGAGGAATTCCGTATCCACACCACAAGGCGATGAATTGTCGGTTCCAAAGAAAAGGGGCAGGCTGAAGAAGGTACCCGCATCGATGGAACAAGAACAACAAGCCGAGGAAGCGGATGCCACGCATACAGTCGAGGTTACAAAGAAAAGGGGTAGGCCTAGGAAGGTACCAACAATGATTAAACAGGGGGAGCATTCCGAAGTCACACCCATAGTTGAAGGGTCGGCTTTGCATATCAAAACTGAAAGGCCGAATAAGGAACCTACATCAAGTCAAGTACATCAACAACACGGTGGTGATGTAGTCTCTTTTAAAAGGCGAAGGGGTAGGCCAAGGAAGTACGAACTCCCATCACCAGCTGAAGACGTTGGAAATGTAGAGATTGCAGAGGATGGATTGGATATACTTAAGCTAAAAGTTGGTAACATGAAGATGTTTAAGGATTCCCAAACAGGTAAGACTCATAGACATTACCATACCAAAATAGAGTCTTATGTACTGCAACTTCCCGAGGTTATTCGCGAGTATATTGTAAATACAGATGATGTCGATGGATATGGAAATTGTGGCTATCATGTTATGACCGAACAATTAGGAATCTTTGAGACGGCGGTTAGTAAAGGGATGACACCATGTCGATACGCTAGAAAGAGGATGGTCGAACAACTTATGAAAAAGAAGAGCTGTTATGAACAATTGGTAGATGATGAGGAAGGGTTTGATAGTTTGCATGGTCGGGTGTTAGGGCCAGAGCACGAGATGAAGTTCCTTCCTACTGAATATTGGATGAAAATGCCGGTTTTTGGGCATCTTGTGGCGGATACATTTAACTGTGTTGTTCATTATTTTTTTCCCGCCGAACAAACAATTTATATGCCAAAGTGGCAAAAGTGCGAAGGATCTCTTAAGAAGAGAAGAGTTGTTTTGGCGTTCGTGAACGGGAATTATTTCATTATTCTGAAGCTAAAGGAAAATTGTCCATTGCCACAGGTTTGTCCGTTGACTAAAAACAAGGATATAGTCCCCAATCACTCGGAGGAATGGATGAAATTGTTTAAGGGGAACCACCAATTGTGGGATGCGTTGAAGCTATCAATCAACCCGGAGAAGGGAGAAATTCCTATTCATAAATTAGAATAGTGATGAAGAGTAATTTGGAAATGTGTGGATCACTGCTACGCAAGCTTTTGTTTTTTTGGAAGTTTGAATTGTAATCATTAAACCATATGATATGGATATGCCGACATGATTTAGTTCAAACTTTACAATGTCGGGAACTGATCCCGGTTTATAAAGTTTCTTTTCTTCTATGCCGGAAAAGCACCATAAGTACACAGAGATATCAGGTTTAGTGCCGGCGTCGAAATTAACTTCCTGATAATGCCGGAACTATACACAGATCACTTATGTGTGAGGAAAAGAAAGAGTACCGGGATTATCTGGAAAAGCGAATCTATGCCGGAATTCTAAATTCCTTTGGTCCGGAAAAGAAATCAGTATACCGGCATTGTTGTTACAATTTCAACCATGTCGGTTTTGGAAAAAATAAACATAAAAATGGCAATATTTGACATAGATTAACCAATATAACATGTTCTAAGCCAAAAATAAATGAAATCAACATCTTCATAGTTTAGCAAGACACACAAAATAACATAAGCAAAGACTAAATTGTTTAACAAACCATATGTAAAGTTAAGATGTTCCAAACAGAAAACAAATGAAACAAAGATGTTCAAAGTTTAGCAAGACACACAAACAAACATAAACCGACAGTAGATTGTTCAAAGACATAACTAATACTATAAAAGAAACATTAACAAACATCTTAGATCACTCGGTCCTTGGCTTCTTGTGAACCCTCTTCTTCGTTTCCTTCCACAAGTCCTTTGCATTTGGATCTTCAATTTTGTCTATCTTTTCCTCGACTGTCTTTATTTCTGCCAGGGTCAGCACCTCTCCTTTCTTGTTCTTGCATTTAAACCAGTTTCCCAATTTTCCTAGCCTCGAATGCTGTTGTCATATTTTTCCATTAGTATGTTAACTTTTATAAGTTTATAGATATACATTCAAATAATAAGAAGTGAATCAGAATTACGTACCAACAACGTGAGGTCTTTTGAAGTACGGGTACAGTAACTTCTTCAAGAGTTGTGGAGGGAGGTTCTGCTTGTGGATGCACTGTTTCGGTGGCCGGGCGTACAATACAAGGATGGGAGTACCTCGAATGAGCTCTGAGGAATCTTGGTTCCGACTCATAACCGTTTTCCTCCAATTCCCAACCACCCCTATCCAGCACTAGTCGTTGTTCTTCCCTTTCATTCCAATGTAAAAGTAGAGGAGTTGGTTTGTAAACTACCAGCGTATGATGTTCATCTGATAGGCATTGAGGAAAGTCATGAGAGAATTTGGCATCAGATTTACCCGTAAGTTTTTTCTGTTTGTACCCAAGTTGGCGCATCACACGGCGAGGGTTATGCATAACAAATCCTTTTGGATGAAACAATGGTCTGTTGTAAAATGTTACATTGTCATGCCTTGCAAAGTGAACTCCTCTTTCGTTCCTATATGGGTCAAACACAACATCTTCGACAACGATAGAGTCCAAAGCCTCTCTCATGGCGAATAACCGAGTTCTGTTATTGGGCTTCGGTTTATTGTCGAAAAAAGTATTTCTTAGCTATAGGACCCTGTGGGTCCAAACCACGAGTTGACGACTCCAAATATTTGTACTCCTTGAACATTGTTGGGAAGTGTTCATAAGCCCACACCTATACAAATGAAAGATTGTTCCAATGAAATGTATAAGAAAATAACTAATTGGAAAACAAAATAACTAGTTCACGTTACCTGTAATACAGTGAAATTCCCATTAAATTGACAGGCAGTCGCCTTAGAAGATCTACGCATCTCCGCCAACAAATGTGCCAAGAAAGCAGTGCCCCATGAATACTCATGAACCTCCTCCAAGGTATCCAAGTATTGTAAGTTGTTCATATGCACCCTTTTACCATTAAAGTCAGGGAATATTGCGATGTCCAAGAGGAACAAAAGATAAGTAGTGGCAGTTTGCTGAATTTGTTCCGCATTCAATTCCTTGCCCATCGTATTCCCAAACAACTCTCTGAGCTTAACGACTTTAATAGTCTTTGTCATGGTTTTCTTTGACATGTACATATTTGCTTTTGTCGTTGCCACGTCCCAACCAAACAACTTTTTAGTCAGCTCATAGATCTTGGACCATTCTAGGGTCTTACCGTCAGCTTCTTTCTTAACGGCTTTTCCAAGGATCTCAAGACCTAATAATCTTTGGACATCTTCAGGGATAATGGTCATCTCGCCAAAAGAAAAATGCATGGTATCAGTTGAAGCAAAAAACCTCTCCAAGAAGAAATTCGCCGTCACTTGATCAGTGGCCACATAGTTTTCTACCGTGGGATACAACCCAGATGCTCTTACTGCCGCTTGAACAACCATACACTCCCCTTCCAAATTCCATGTATCCATTTGTTGATGGCGGCAAACACGGAAGGCTTTCTTGTGGTCCTATAAAAACACACCAAACAAACTTTAATTCACCTGATCATGTATAAACAATATAACAACAAGATGCAAATGTCTTACATAAGTTTGATAGATCCAACGAGCCCATGAGTCCTTGTAGTCAAATAAGAGTTTCGGATCTCTCGGCTGACCCCAGTGTTTGCCATCAGTGCGTTCTAGAATCATGTCATATGGTTGTGGGAGGTGCTTTGGTGGGTCCTTTTCCTTTTTCTCACCGGCTTCAACTTCAGGTTGTCCTAAGCCATATGAGGATGAGCCACCTGCTGGATCAGGAGGTACAAATTTCTCCCAATCAGCATCATCATCGCTGCTTGTGTCTCCCTCCGGGGGAATCTCCCGAATCATGACCTTACCACGTTCAGGATCATGTCGACCACGTCGAGGCCGATAAGACTTAGGTTTTCCTTCATCAACAGCTTTTCACTTTCTTTTCTTCAATTTTGCAGCTTGGGACCTACATACAAAATGATATTTAACAAAATAAGGAAATCAAACCCGACATGGTAGATGAAAATAAAGATTCTGCCAGCACCGGTTCCGGCATTGTGGTCTAAAGAAATTCTACGCCGGTTCACAGGTACCGGCGTTGTACGTAAATAAAATACTACGCTGGTAATGTGGGAATTGTTTACAGAGATTTAACAAAATAAGGTAATCAAAACCGGCATGGACGTTGAACATAACGATAATGCCGGCATTCGTACCGGTATTGTACTCTAAAGCAATTCCATGCCAGATACAAAGTACCGGCATTGTATGAAACTAAAATTCCATGCCGTTAGTATGGGAATTGTCTACCAAGATTTAACAAAAATAAGGTTTCTATGCCGGTATTCTAATAACTTGCATGCAATAAAATGGGGATACAAGACATATAAATCGGCATTGTATTGTAATTTAATTGTACGCCGAAACTAAATTGAAATTTCAATTCACTAAATTCAATTTCAAATTTCCTTTTACCTAGTACAAACAATAATCATGCAAGTTTCAATTTGTGTATTATGAAATAAACCCTAACAATGCTTCAATAAACATATACATCACTTACCTCATCATCTCTGTTATTTCCTCATCATCATCTTGTTCAATAGATGCTTCTGATTTCGATTTACCACCAGGAATAGGTTTTGGTTTTTCAGGAGGTTTACGAGGACCCATTCTTCTTTGGGTTTGAAGAATTGAATGAATTTGGTTCAGAGGATGGAGTTTAGTGGTTTAGGAAGTTCTTTTGGAATTGCGAAGTGAAAAGAAAGAAATAGAAAGATGGAACCGTTCATATTCCATAACCGTCAATTTTATGTAATTGTGGAGTTTGTAACCGTCACATAAATTGAATGAGGGATTTTGTAAAGTTTACAATGGGGGATAATTGGTGCGATGGTTACAATGGAAAAGAATAAGGATAATTGGGGCGACAGTTACAATGGTAACAAACCTTCATAGTTCTAGCGTTGTCGAACTATCAAAATCTATGTCGGAAATCTGACGAATTTAACTGAATTTTTATTTAAAGTGCCGGCGTTGATTTGTTATTAACAATCTATACCGGTAGTGTTTCTTGATTCATTATTAGCGCACCACCAAAAGGTTTAAGCAAGCAAACTGACCCAAATTGGCCTTCATATTAACACTTTGGAAATAAACTAAAAAAAATTAAACACATAAACAATGTTCCACATAAAATGAAAGGTCTTAAGTTAATTGCAACTAGCATTATCTTGTAACGAGATTCAACAAACAAAGCGGCTTCGAAATGCTTAAAAGGATTTTTTCTACATATTAATACTAAGGAAATAAACTTAAAAACATTAAACACATAAACAACATTCCACATGAAATGAAAGATCTTAAGCTAATTGCAACTAACATTATTTCTTGTAACGAGATTCAACAAACAAAGCGGCTTCGAAATGCCTAAAAGGCTCTTTTCTCCACTTGGTATATGCTTCCTGAGCTTGCCACCTATTGTCTCTGTATCTTGTGAGGAAATCGTTGTATTTGCGACATAATTTTATGAGGGCAATTGTCCGATTCTGTACAAACTCATCCCCGTAATCCATTTTGCATTTCTTGCACTTACCGTCATGTAACCTCGACATATAAGGATCATCCGCAACAAGACCCCAAAAAAGGTTTGAAGGGCGTTGATCTTCCGGCAAATCCGAAACTATGAAGTAATTCTTAATCCATTCGGTTTCTTCCTCAACATCCGCTTTCATCTCCGCTTGTTTTACACGTTCGATTATCTCTTTAGTTTCTTTGCGACATTTTTCTTGTATTGCTTCCTCTTCTTCTACTCTTTTCCTTCTAAGTATCTCTTCTTCCATTGTGGCAAGTGACTTGGTGGTTTGCTCCTTCCTTTTAAGTTTTTCTAGTATCATGGGAATTGAGTTGGTGGTGGATGATGATTGATTCCCTATCGGAGTGGATAATTTTTTTCAAATAAAAATTCTCTGAAATCGGTAGTTGGTGATTGATTTGACATCAGAGAAATGTGTTGGAGCTCACCTGTTTTTTTTCCCTGAGGTATCAACTGCAATAGGTGTATCCATTCCTTTAAATAGATGAGGACACAACGGTTCTTTTCCACTTTATCATACCGACATTGTCAGTATCTTAGATCCCACGCCGGAAATGGTCTTTACTGGTTTATGGTTTAAAAAAATAGTCGTTATGCATTGAATGTTCCATTCCGGCAGTGTACGAAAGATGTGCGACCATGCCGGTAGCGGCTGCCGGCACTGTAATGTATATGATTTTAAAGCCAGAACATGGTTTATTGCACACAGAATTTTGACACTAAATTCCGGCATAGGATAGTATATAGTATGTATGCCGAAAACCTAACGTTATTGAGTTATTTTAACAAAGTAAGCCGGAACTATAATTTATTTCAAATTAATCCTTGTCGCAGGAAGCACGAATGCACTTAGCACGTGTATCAAGCCTTTAAACCACTTGGTGACCCAAGTGGACGAGTTATAGTCTCGTGAGGGTTTACATAGAGATGTACCCACAAAACCTTACCAAAAACTACCCTAAAAACCTGACCAAATACCGCTAAACCTATCAATCTTCTTAAGAAGAATCCGTCTCTGCTTCACCCAGCTGGTGGTACTCCGTGACTTTGGTTACAATGTGGTTCACGTTGGCATCAAACATGAATGCTTCTCCCTTTTCCTGTAAGTAACGCGTTTTCACGGCTTCATGCTACAAAAACAACACATCAACTTAGTTTGTTACTTAAAAATTGAAAAAGAGTGGATTGTGTCAAATTAATCATAAAGATACTTACAAGTTGTTGAGGGGACAATCTATTGCTGGTAGGGTGCTCGATCCGGTGTTTCATTTTTAGATACTCAACCACCGCATTTAGGATGATGTCGTGTCGTTTCTCGATTTGTTGAGCAGTTCTTCCTTTCGGGTTACCGTAATCGTGAATAAACTTGTTAAAAATCTTCAACCACATGGAATCCCGCATGCTGTTATCTATAGTTGAAGGACGAGTTTCGGCGTACCATGCTTGGGTGATTGCTAAATCTTCCTCGGAGTCGAACGATGCCATTTGTTTTATGTAGGATTAGGTACTATACTAAGCTATTTATAGATGATTATTCTAGGGTTTAGGGTTTCTAAGTTAAGAGGCTCAAGGAGATATATAAGAACACACGAGTTTTGGGACTTTGGGTGCAAGTATTAGCTCTCTTTATGTAGAGAAAAACCTCAACGACTAGTTTTTTTTGAAATCACACAAAACCCAGCATTGAAATAAATGTGACATACAACGCCGGCACCCGGTCCCGATATTGTTTACCGTTAGATGTTTATGCCGGTACGAGTGAATTTCTTCACAGAGAAATATGCAACCTTTACCGAAATGGTTCAACAACATGGTTTAGCGTCGGTACGTAACACCGGCGTTGCATATATAATTGCGACCATGTCGGTGGTATTGAATTTCAAAAAAAAAACGGCTAGTTTTTTGAAAAATAAGACCGTTGGAGATTCATTTATATATAATACCCCCTATTCCTTTGGAAAAATATACACAAAGCACCCACCAAATAACAAAAATCCTTCTCTCAAGAAAGCAAGCACCAAAAAATAGATCAATCTAGCACGGTTAAAGCTTCACAACCAATGGGAGATTCATCATCAAGCTCTAACTGCAAAGTAAGTTGATTCAAAATTATTAACTATATATGGACAGTTAAAATCTTCTCTATTATGATGTATCACTAATATAATCTTCTCTTACAGAGTCATCATTGCAGCTGTCAAATTTGCAAGTCACCTTCTCATCTAGCAATGGACTGTCCTTTTATTTATTCAAAGTGTAGAAGCTGTGATGGGACACGCCGGTTTTGGATTGCAAAAACTGATGATGCTGAAAATGGAAGAATATTTCTAGGGTGTTTGAATTACCCAAAGTGCGATGAGTTTCAATGGTTTGACAAAGTTGTTGCACTAGCACAATCAAGAGAAAACCACAAGGGCTAATGCAAGCCTATTGATGGGTGTGATGGGTGTTATATGAAGGGAAAAGAATATGTTGAAAGAGAAGATGAACCAATGAAGATTGTCCTTGACACCCCCATTCCAGACGATGTCTTCGAAGATATTTGCGAAAGGCTCAAAGGATCCGCAATTGTTGAAAAGGGATGGAAATAGATTATGAGATCATCTTTAACCAAAGTTGCTCCATTCCATTTTTTTTAGTATGTTTTAATTTAAAGTTTCAAATCCAATGTAATAGATTACTTAGGAATGAAATAAAATAGCATTCAAAACGGATTTATAATCAATACCGGCATAGATTCAATAAATATTTCAATGCGGGTTTTATGGAAAAACTAGCAAGGTGTTAGAAAAACACAGAGTTCCGGCGTAGATTCATAAATACATCCATGCCGGTACTGTCAAAATTCTATACAGGAACTTGAACCCTTTCCTCTCCTTGTTCCGGTATAGGTTTAGGAAAATATTTCAATGCCGGTATGAGAGGCGGCATAGAATTGTAATAACTTTTACACGCCGGAAGCTGTCCCGGTACTGTATAACCTAGATGTTTTTATGCCGAAAACTCTGGTGTAAAGAAAACTTGCAAAGAAAACGTTTCACTATAAATCTAAACATGTTCAACATAAACCAAACAACTGAATCATGCTTAAATGTTCTTCATCACGGTATCATAAACCAAAAGTAAACCAAACAACTAAAGAGTTCAACCGAAAAACAAGTTAGAAATTGTTCAAAACATAACAACCACCATTTAACGAAACACAACTATAGAGTTCATCACTTGGTCTTTTGCTTCTTGGCAACGGGAGCCTTCCTCGTTTACCCAAACAAAGCTCTTGCACTTGGGTCTTCAATTTTATCAAGCTTCTCCACGACTTCCTTCACTTCTTCAATGGATAACGCCTCTCCTTCGTCGTACTTGCAACCTAACTGCTTCCTCAACTTGCGAAGCCGATGCCGCTAGTTTCATACATACAACACATAATTAATATATATTTGCTGATATAAAATTATGTGTAAATTAAACGACTAAGCAACTAACAATACTTACTAGCAATACAACGGTCTTATGAAGTTGGGCCATCGTAGGTGGTTCCTCTGTAGGAGTTGGAACAAGAGGGTTTTTCTGGGCTGGAACTTCGACGTCGTTCGGGCGCACGACAAAAGGATGTGACCATTCCAAGTAATTATCAATGTAGGCGGGATTTGCTTCATCACCGTTGTTCACAATCTCCCAATTAGTAGCATCTACCAAACGACGTGGTTCCCTATCCCTCCAATGTGTTGGTTCTGGAATTGGATCATACTCTACCCTCAATCTTGTGGAACTTGACATAGACACAGTAAGGTCAAGCAGATACCTTTCATGAGAGGCTGTCATGAAGCGGGGTAATTGCTTATATCCAAGTTTCCGCATCACACGTTGAGGGTCAGCCATAATGTATCCCTTTGGGTGGAACAAAGTCTCATTGTAAAATGCAACGTTATAGGACCTCAAATATTGGCGGTTTTCTCTAGCCTCCCTGTAAGGGTCGAACACAACATCTTTGGTAGTCATCGCGTCCAGAGCCAATCTCATAGCTATCATTCGAAGATTGTTACTGGGCTTCGGATGGCTGTTGAACTGGTATCTCTTGGCTCTAGGCTCCTCGAGGTCATCAATGGGTATAATCTTCAAGAAGGAGTTGCCCTTGAACAATGTTGGGAAATGTTCATAAGCCCACACCTATACGAATGTGAAATGATACATTTAAAAATCAGTAAATTTTGTTTCTAAGTTTATCATAAGGGTACATGTGAACAATATAAATAAGAACATAAGTTTAAAAACAAAATTACCTGGAGTAGAGTGAAATTCCCGACAAATTGGTTTGTAACCGCCTTAGAGGCCCTTCTCATCTTCGTCATCAAATGTGCCATTACCACGGTGCCCCAAGAATAGCTAAAGACCTCTTCCAACGGATCCAATTATTGAAGGTAGTTTGCACTAACCCTGTTGCCACTAGTGTCAGTGAACATCCTAGTTCCCAAGATGAATAACAGGTACGCAGCGGCTGTATAACGAATCTGTGTGGGGTCCCATCCATCCTTGTCTTTTCTCTGTGCCATGCCTTCAAAGGTCTTCTTAAGAAGCGTCAGCTTGATGGTCTTTGTCCTACTATTCTTAGATACACAGAAGCTTTCCACAGAAGTTTTGTAGTCCCAACCCAACAGCTTGTTAGTAAGAGCGTGCAACTTCGGCCATTCTAGATCCGGACAATGATTTCCTTCTGCAATTGATTTTCCGGTAACACTCAAGCCTAGAATGTTATGAGCATCATCAGGGATCAAGGTCATCTCGCCAAATGGGAAGTGCATGGTATCTGTTTCACCGTGATACCTTTCGACGAAGCAATTGACTGTCACAATATCTGGATTCACATAATTTTCAACCAAAGGATATAGACCAGAATCCTTTACTAATGTTTGGACCTATGCACATTCCTTAGAAAAATCCCAATGAGAAGCGTCTTGGTTTCGGCAACAACGCACAGCCTTCTTATGATCCTACAATTAGGAGATAATACGATTAAGAGGTTTTATATAAATACAAAACAATACATATGCACGAGATAGAAATTATTACATAGGTTTGATAGATAGTACGAGCCCAAGAGTCCTTGTAGCCAAATAGATGCCCCGGATCATAAGAAGCTGCACCCCAAATTTTACCACGATCAAGGTCAGGTATCATGTCATCAATATGAGGAAGGTGTGAACCTTTAACTTTTACTCTGCCTGTTCCCTTGCCTTGTGTCGGTTGTTGACTTGACCCAACTTGTTCCACTACTACTTGACTTGGATCAATCTCATTATCTTCCTCCTCAGTTTCCTCTTCATCTTGCTCATCTTGCTCCTCTTCCTCCTCAACTGCTCTGGTAGGTTCACGGATTGCGAGTTTACTACGGTCACGGCCACTCTCCCAAACTTCACCTCTTGTATCAGCCCCCAAACGCTTGTTGCGACCTTATTCTTTCCCTCTAGGAGGAAGAGATTGAGGAGTACCAAGACCGTCCTTCCTTCTTTTCTTAATGCCATCATCTTTAGTTTTTCGTTTGGTAGCTTCCTTTGCTTTAGCCCTATTCAAAAAGAAGCACAAAATAAATATAAGAAAACTAACTTTCATTCCTAATACCGGCATAAATACACTACATAACGGCATAGAATCATCACTACCGGCATACAAAAACAATGTCTCGACCACGCCGTGACCAAAACCCGGCATAGTAATTTCAAACCATCACATGCTGGGACCTGGTACCGGCATTGATAAATTATTGACGAGAATGCCGGTAATCTTTAGGAAGTTTCTGGATACAAAAACACCTTTGCCGGAACAAACGTAAAATTGAAACACATGCGTAACTGGATATCGGCATAGAATCTAACATAAATTCTAAGCCGGTACTGATAAGAAAATCCTAGGGTTCTCTGTTATTAGAAGCTCAATACCGGCATGGTATTCAACCTAATTTTAACGTCGTGACAGGGTTCCGGTGTGGTCTTCATCCTACATCGAATGCCAGGACACAGTTCTGGTGTGGTCTTCATCCTAAATCGAATGTCGTTATATAGTTCCGGTGTGGTCTTCATCCTAAATTGAAGGTCGTTACATAGTTCCGGTGAGGCATTCATACTAAATTGAATGCCGAAACCTCTGAAACTCAACACTTCCAGTTAGGGTTTCGCGATTTTGACCTAAACCCATAGGTACAAATCGATTGAAACACTAACTAAACGGTTTTAAATGACTTACCTTCTCACAGAAGCCATATTCCTGAGTAGTTGATCGTCCGATAACTCTTGTTCTTCGTGTTCTTGCTCTTGAGCAATCCTTTTTTCTTGTTTTTGTTGAGCAATCGATTTTGATTTCGATTGGGCATCTGATTTCTTTCGTGGAGGCATTCTTATGGGTTGGTTTTAATCGACGAAGAAATTTTTGATTGAATGATTAATCGTTGATGAAGAACGGATGAAGAACGATGAAGGAGATGAAGAAGAAAAAAATTCGAAAACCCTAGCCTACGAGTATGCGGAACTGATGGTGTAGAAATGGGGGATATTTGATTTGGTTTTTAGATTTTAAGTTTTAGTAGAAAGGGTATAACAGTCTTTTCATAATGTTTTTTAATTAATCTAAGGGTGTTTTACTATTTTCTCCCCAAAAAACACCCCTTAGCAGACACCTTTGGTTGGGGGAAGTAATTCATATCCCCCAATTAGTTTCCATATCCCCCAATCGCGCGTTCTTAAATTAACCATAAGAGAACCCATGATTAATTTAATCATAAATGCTAAACATAAGAAAACTTACAGAGCCATATAGTACTTTCACAAAGAAGTGGATCAGGGAAAGATCAATACTGCGAAATATACAAAGATTCATTCTATATTTCATCAATATTTGCATAATGATATCATAGACTTAATCTTTGTAATTCAAAAGTTCATTCTATTTTCCATCACTATTTGCGTAATGACACAATAGACTTAACTTTTAACATATATGGGACAATCACAGTTCACATACGCAAACATACATATCCAATAACAAATTTTGCAATATATAAAACCAATAAGGATTAATACTGCAAAATCATCTTCCAAAGAAACTTTAGAATTTAAAATAAAAAAATCTAAAAACATTGCAAGATGAAAATCTTCGGCAATATCAATGTGTAATCATAATATAGGATATTCCAAACCCTAGTTATCCTTCTTAAACACAAGAATAAAATCTCATAAGAAGTTTTCTAGACATTGTCAAAGCAACAAGAGATAAGGAATTTAATCTTCATCTTCATCATCGGAAACCATCCAAGAGGCTTGAATAATATCCATATCTTTCTTTATTTGGGGAAACTTAGTGGCAATCACATGTAATTGTTCTTGCACAGATTTTACCTTGGAATTGATCTTACATACACCCTTGTGAATTTAATGAAGAAGACTCAAGGTGGTAGGATCACAAGAACCGTCAAGGGAATCACATCTTTGTCTTTTGCAAGCATTCTCCTTCATACGTTTTAAAGTACAAGGACGAACAAGTTTTAGAGTTCCTATGGAGTTTCCAATAGGAGCAATAGAATATGCTCGAGAAATTTGCTCAATTAAGCAAGGAAAGCCTAACTTCTTGTTGGATGACGTCATTGAGAGCATTTGAAGAATGATGAATCCACAAATATCAATACTTTGAGAACTCAAATCAAGAAAATAGACTAACTCCACAAACTCACGACTCCACCGAGAGTTCTCAATTGGTGGAGGGACAAATATTAGATATACCAAGTTTTCCGAAAGACATCAAGGCAAGACTAAGATAATTAGTAGGATATTTCCCTTCAATCCAATCAACACTCTTGCCACAAAGACCATTAAAAATGGTTTCATAAGATGGTCTTTCTTCCCTTGGTCTAGGAAGGCGAAAATTACCCGGTGGAATTTTGGTAATCCTTGAAATCAACTCTCTATTAACAAGAATTCTTTCTCTATTTATCATGGTCTTGAATTCCATGTCATCAAGATTAACATCATGGATGTAAGAAGATTCTTGTGAGAGTGTCAAAACCTTCACCAAGACCATTAAAGATGTTTCCAAGATTAAATTTTTCAAAACAAACCAAATCTTCTTTATGACCATTAACCATATCCAATTTATTTTCTAGAATGAAACCATTAGAAGAAATCATTTCAAAGATCTTACTACTATAATCATTGACAAATCTAATTCTAATAGAATCTTGATTTTTAGGTAAGATCATGCTAGAAGAGGATGAATCCAAGCTCTTTGAAACCTTCTTTGAAACCTTGAAATTTCCCATGAGATCTAAAAAAATCAAAAAGAAGGAAGAAACTTACTTGAAAAACTTCTTGAGGATGAAAACAACCATTTACCTCCGTTGAACCTCCATAAAAAAAATAATGGAGTTGAAAACGCGAACCTTAGAAGAGACTTAGTTCACGTATGCGGACAAGGAAAGGAAGAAGAAGGGTACGCGTACCCAAGGTAGTCAATATCGGTTGTACAGGTCGATATTACAGGTTTTTATCGGATATCGGAAAATACCTATATGATATCGAAAATATCGGTGATACAAAGACAGAACGATATTATCGGTTGTACAGGCCGGTGCAGACCGAGATATCGGTTTTACTTATACACTGATAATAAAGGTTTCAATGGATAAATTTTACATAAACATGTATCTAGTCTTTAAGACAAGTACAACGTCAATTGGAGAAGGTAAAAATCTCTAATATATTTGTGATATTAAATCAATGACTATATGGTAGGATATAAGATGGAAACCATATTTCTATTGCAAGACAGATAAATATAAAAGATAAAAGTGAAGGCTAATAAGAAAGATTTTTCGCCATAATGGGATAACAATCACAACGCTTGCTAATAAACCACCTTGTATTTTGGAAATTTGAGATATGTGTATGATTCTTATTATTTTTTACTATGGTTTTATAAATATTTGAAATTCTAGTTCTAATGATGTATCACCTATAAAAGTCGATATTATCTTTTGTATAGGTGTATAGTTACCGACCGATACGATACCGATACACGATATTAACTACCTTGCGCGTACCACAAATCTTATATACCCATTGATGGGCTTGGACCCGTTCATGTACCGCGACCCACAGAAGGAAAGTAGGATTTCTAAAAATGTTCACCAACCAAGGTTCGCACATTGTGAAGAAAAATCAACATAGTGCAGAAAAAAGATAGTAGAAAAACTACATCACTTTATTTAACCTCGGGTAGACAGATGACGAAAAAATTTGTCAAGGAGTTTTTCCCGAAGAAAATTAACTCAAACACAAACTTAATGAAACTGTTACTTGCCCCATCTCAAGTTATATACAAATGGGGTAGAGCCAAGCTTGTTACCAAGAGGCTAGATGTGCAGAGTGAACCTCACGCAACGTCTCCGGTTGACATTTGTGAAAAGTACCAGAAGTATAATCATAGTAATGATGATACTTAGGGTTAATATAACTTTTTAACTCCTTTTTATTATGACCAAGGAAAGACGTTTTCCGACGATTGGAACCTACACCAAACTCATCAGAAATCTTTTTATCAATTTCACATGAGTTGGTAGCAAGCTTAGTTCATACATCATGAATACATGATCTGACAGGTACGGAACTTTTATCAGAATGATTCTTCTCTTCAATCGAATTAAGTCTCTCTAAGAATTTAAAGACTCCTTCAAAATCTTTAAATACATCTTTGTCAATTGATCCATCATGATAATATTCCTCAAAAAGATTAAGAAATAATCTATTGAGATTCTAATCCTTGAGCTTTGACCACATTTTTTCGAACAGTTTTTCTTAGAAGGACTTATATTTTTACCATTAGACTGTTTTTCATCAACTAAGTTTTCCAATGTCTTAGATGGCACGAGATTATCTTGAGAGACCAGAGGTCTTGCAGATAATAAGATCTGAATAATTTTTAAGGAATATTGGCGTGCGTTACAGATGCTCAGAACTAGTTTCCCAAAGTAATTTCCCATAAGGACAGACTTTAGGGATCAGCCAAACACAAACTTATTAGGTTTATGGTGTTTACCTACTCTGATACCAATTGAAAAAGCGGGGGTCTAACAACCACACCCAAATATTTCATTTAGGAAATCTGTATGGACTAACTCCAATATATTTCCAAGAGAATCAACTAGACAGTCAGACTCAATCAAGAAAAATACATCCAAGAGTTATATCTCAATTTCTCAAATCAATCTGCAATTAAACAGATAGAAATCTGTGAGTCGGATTAATATGAGAAAATAACGTGGATGGTACCAAAGACCAATATCCAAGCGTCAATCAATTTCGATCAACAACCAAAGGTTGGATTCTCCAATTGATTGAACTAAGCACAACCTATGATATTTCAATTATATAAAAATATAATACGGAAAAGAAATAACACAGACACCAGAAATTTTGTTAACGAGGAAACCGTAAATGCAGAAAAACCCCGGGACCTAGTCCAGATTTGAACACCACACTATATTAAGCCGCTACAGACTCTAGCCTACTACAAGTTAACTTCAGACTGGAATGTAGTTGAGCCCTAACCAATCTCACATTGATTAAGGTACAGTCGTGTTCCTTACGCCTCTTGAACCACGCCGGATTCTGCGCACTTGATTCCCTTAGATGATCTCACCCACAACTAAGAGTTGTTACGACCCAAAGTCGAAGACTTGATAAACAAATTTGTCTTACACAGAAAAGTTTATTGAATAGATAAAATTGTCTTCCACAGAAATACCTACAAGTTTTTGTTCCATCGTTTGATAAATCAAGGTGAACATGAACCAATTGATATACCGAACTTATATTCCTGAAGAACAGCCTAGTAATATCAATCACCTCACAATAATATTAATCGTATGGTAGCGAAACAAGATATTTTGGAATCATAGACGATGAGACGAAGATGTTTGTGACTACTTTCTATCTTACCTATCAGAGATTAAATATCGAGCAAATCTTAGAGAAGATAGTACTCAATACGATAGAACAAAGTAAGATCAGAAGACGCAACTATAGAGAAAATAGTTGGGTCTGGCTTCATAATCCCAATGAAGTCTATAAGTCGTTAACCTATAATGGTTTTAGGAAAAACCTAGGTTAAAGGAGAATCAACTCTAGTCGCAACTAGTATCACACAGGAGGTGTGGGGATTAGGTTTCCAAGTTGCTAGAGTTCTCCCTTATATAGTCTTCAAACCAGGGTTTGCAATCAATGCTACCTTGGTAAAAGCATTCAATATTCACCGTTAGATGAAAACCTGGTTATAGTCAAGCTAATATCTTTCAACCGTTAGATCGAACTTAGCTTGTCATACACAAATGAAATGTAACTTTATTTAGATATGAATAACCGTACCTAAACGTGTACATATGGTTGGCTCAACAATAATTAACAGAAGTTAGCCATATGAACACTTTCATATCAACCTTGTTCATCTTAATCATAATTAGTTTGACTCAAATGAAACTAGTTACGGAGTTGTTAATTGTTTATATTCTCATAGAAGTATACAAGACACAATTGAAGCAAAATCGATTTTGATTCACTCGAATCAATTCATGAACATTATAACCACGGTTTGCAAAAGATTGCGTTCTTTATTATATAAACATATTTTTTCATGAACAAACCGATTTTTGAACTTAACCCACTCAAGTATGTAAACGAGTACGCATACCTAAGTAGCCGGACTTGGTCTGGGTTCGCCAGTATGCGAACGGGTATGCATATTGTCGTACATGACCAAACTCAGTTGAATTCCCGGACTTGAACTTTTAAGCCGGTACGCATACGGGTATTAAGTTCTCAAACTTCAACTATCAAACCAGTAAGCATACGGGAATGTATACTATGGTTCCTGGACTTGGAATAACTTGCTACAATTAGCATACAAGTACGCATACTGTGTTATATCCAATAAATGGTTAATCGTTCTAAACTCCATGTTAATCATTAAAACATTCTTGGAAGACGATAATAGTTGTCTCACACAAGCTATTATCTTCAAAGTAATTTTCAAGTGATCAATAGATCAATACGAAACATTCTGAGTCTACATCAAATGATTGTCTCACACAAATCATGTACCAGGTTATTTTCACATGATCATCTTTTGACTTTCGTCAAGAATAAACATGAACTTGGTTAAAGCGAAAGCTTACCAACACATATTTCGAGAAATATGTAAGCGAGTTAAATTCAACTCGAAATATCAAATTTGTATAAAGTAAAGTTTATATAGCTATAAGACTTTTGTCTCAATATGAGATGGAATAAAAATAGACTTCTGAGTGATAGATGAGTTCAAGTCTCCACATACATTTTGTTGATGAAGTCCCATAAGCTCCCCTTAGTAGTTCTTCGTATTCAATCGATGAACGTCGTGAAGTCTAAAGCTCAACTACACATTTTATCCTAATCCGAGACATAGCTATAAGTAGACCAGAAATCAAGACTTATAGTTTTGGCAACTAAACTTGACAAACAAGCTTGAGATATCAATGCTTGCGAGTTAGACCGAGTAGTGCTCTAACAGTTATTAGCACTTCGTTAACAATGCGATGTTTAACTAGATGTAGATGTTGAGCAAGTCAAGAACCTCAAACTGATTTTAATTTATTTTGAACTTCTTTCTGACTTAAAAAACTAACTTTGCTAAAAGCAAAGTATACGAGGTGGAATTCGAATGAGACTTAAATGAGTTCTTATTTTGTTTGGATATTACAGGGATATATTTGCCAACCACCTATCTTGGCTTGTCTTTCTACAATTTTTATAAAAGAACGGAAAAATTGAATAATGTCTGATTTTAATGCATTCAATAACTATTGGGTGGAAGAAAACTTATCTATTAAAAGCAGGGTAGTTACTCTAATCAACAGTAGATTTTCACATTTGTCTATACACATTTCATGTCCGAACAAGAGATTATACCCAAAAAAGTGCTTCCAATTTGGATATTGCAAGCACAAATTCATGTACACAATGCATTCAAATGCCAAAGTTCATATATGAAATTAAACCATAAACATATAAAACTCTCGCATGTATTCAAATTAATGGGTGATATAATTTTAGCCTTATCTATATCATTAATGATCCCAATAACGATAATTAGAAGGAAAATAATACAAGAGATTTGCTGACTGAGAAATATATCATGTGATAAAAAAAAAACATAATTAGTCCAATTGAAGATTCACAAAAATAAATAATATTATATGTACTCTACTCACGGCCTATACAAACTAAAAAACAAATTGTCCTCACTCCCCTAACAATGCTCCTCGTATCTACTCATGAAGAGTTACATATTAGTTTTGTTTATCTTGGCTCCAACGACCATGAGCTCAACTTCTCCTTTTCGTTAATATATTGCATCCACCATGCTCCTTTATCCGTCAAGGGGGATCCAAATTTTGTGTTTTATAGTACGTTGAGGAGTCTTCACCTCTTTTCATCCTTTGTCCATCAATGAGGCTTTGTAAATGAGAAAATATAGCATCTGGAAATGAGAGGGTAACTAGTGCAACACCAACTTTTTCTTTCAGGGACCAATATGGACTATCGTTGTATAATATATACGTCTGGTTAAAAAACTATATCCAAGATTATTTTAACAAGGTAAACCTAGTATGTACCCAGACTGTTCACGAACAAGATTCCAACAAGAACAAGTCTTGTAGTCTATATTTCAAGACACAAATTCAACAAGAACTAGTCTTGTAGGTTCTTTATAGTTGAGTAAATACTATCTAGGTTTTACAAAGTACAACCTGTGATACTTATATTATAAAGATAAAACAATATAATCAGAAAATAAATAACACAACCAACATAAGTTTTTTTAAACGAGGAAAATACAATCTTGTAGAACCCCTCCTCCACCCCACCGGGGACATAGTCCAGATTGAACACAAACTGATTTAAGTTGTTACTACAATTTCGTACTACCATATTTCATAATAGATGTAATATATGATTCAATTGTATTCGTGCTCCTGTAAAATTCTTAGCAGAATATCGATTCTCTTTAGAATTTTCTCTTGTAAATCTTCTAGAAGAACGTTAATTCTCTTTAGAAGATACTTCTCAATATTTACGTTTTACACGTTCCGTAACCTAATTGATTCTTTCTCACAAGATCACGTAGAAATAATCTATAGATATCCTGATCTATCAAATTTAGGATTTATGAAAATCACCCAGATACAGGTTCCATAACTACCAAAGAAGATAGCTTTCATGTGCTTTACGATCCCCAAGTAAAGTCTTTAAAATCCCACACTTATTCGTGAAGAACAAAGATGTGGAAAATAACCTTATGCAACTTCAACAACATTTCTAGGTCTTTTAAAATGGGTTTTAAAAAAGAAGGTCGTCTTCGAGGAGAACCAAAAGGAAATTCAGTTTCCATCCCCCAGACTGTCAAAAAGCAAGAATTTTCCTTTATTCCCTTTGGATTTTCATCTTCGGCGCAAGAGCGCTCGATCAGTGAGCTATTACGCACTCTTTCAAGGGTGGCTGCTTCCTTCCAAGTGATGTTTTATTTAGTTACATGAAACCTATATATATAGTGATCAAGCCTAATTTGCTTAGAAAGAAAGCCACCTTGTCTAGGAAAGTAAACACCAAGTACTTGGCTAAAATAAGCCTTTAGTTACGTCTTTATGGTTTCAGTTTGCAAATTGTTTCTAAATGTCCGTGTACAAATTCATATTCACAAAATCGATCTTTAGTCGCACATTTTTCATCTTTAGTAAATCACTCATAACTTCTTCGTGGAATTGAGTGACTCTTGCCTCGTTGGTTTCGTATTTTCATCAATTACTAAAGTATAACCTGTGCCATAATGGTACGGGATTGGTGCCGGGAGTGGTGAGTACTATACCAACCATGCTCCAAACTAAGAAAAACCATCTATCCAGTTAACATAAAACGGTAATCATCACCCTCATCATGTAGGTAACCAAAATCAGACGTTATGGAACCCATGTCATATTACTAAAACTCTTAAGAAAAATGTTATAAAACGATACCCTACAAAATAGATATATCAAGCTTAGTTAATCTACCCATAAAAACCATTGGATATAATAAGATATCTCTTTAGTACAGGTGTATAACCTTTATCATCTAATATATTGAATTCGATTTCCTTTGAACACATTAATAGTTCTCTTGTATCGACGTCTTCACCTAAACGTTTTGGTTAGTTCTTTTTGTTTCTCTTGTTTTTTTCTTCTTTCACGGTAGTCCTCTTTTCTTTATTACCATAGGAGAGAGAATTCAAATAAAAATCAGAGTTGTTGTTTCTCTCTGTAAACTTACTTATTATTTTTCTTGTATAATAATAACAATTGGGTTAGAAGTCGAAATTGGTTTTGGTATCGAAATCTAATTTTGTATTGATTTCAAATCCAGTTAAGTGGAAAGAACAAAAGTTGTGATGCTGGTTACAGTGGTGGTGGTTTGATATGACTCACTGATTATAATGTGTGGTGAACTGAATAGGGTAAATTAAGGTATAATTTGATTATGATTTGTCTATGATGATTTGGTGGTGGTGTTGGTTATGATTTCGTGGTGGTGATGGTGCTGATGGGTACGGCAGAGGTGCTGGTGAAGGAAGAGAAACAATGGATTTTGGTTAATGTTTCGTTCAAACTTTCCGATGTAATGTTTCGTTTGAACTTTCCGACGTAATGTTTCGTTCGAACTTCTAAAAGGAAACACGAAAGGTGTTGTATTTTCCCCTTGGTTTGTTTGATATTTACCCAAATGTCGTAGATACATAGGCTAAAGAAAGAAAACACAGAAGAGTATTTTTGGAAAGTAAAAAATGACCACTAAACAAATCATTTTCCTTTATATTATAGACAACATGGAGACCTTTCCAAGGTCAATTATTATCTCCACCGAAGAATTTCACATATATGAGTCTTATCCACATTAAGTCTTTCACATGATGATATTAAATCTTTCACTGAAGGTCAATTAGGATGATATAGTATATTCAAACAATATAAGGTTTCAGTATATTATGATTATAACTACATGATGATATGGTCTTTCACTTAGGTGATTTACTATGCATTTAATAATGTATTATGAAATTAAGTCTTTCATATTATGATATTAAGTCTTTCACTTAGTATAATATATAATATATTCATCGTCATAATAAGAATTGTTTCAAAGGGTGAACACTTTGTTTCGATAGACATAGAGGTAGAATAAACAAGAGAATCAAGTATTTGTTACACTTTTAATGAAGTTCTCAATATATGTATTCGTGAGTATTTAATCTTCGGTCTTCTAGGATTGCTTTGATTCCATACTTTACTTCTTAAACCTAATCTAGTCTGAAACCGACTTTAGTAGACTAAATCAAGTATGCATTTTGGCATCTAAATTTGACAGATGACTTGACATACCAACGCTAGTGGGTTAAACCGAGTATTGCTCTAACTACATCTATTAGATGATAAGTGTTCAAAAACTGTGACTTACTAATGAACCAGAAATCTAATAACTTGTAAGTTAAAATCTAACAATGGAAACCTGAGCGCTCAATAGATAACAGTTGACTTAGAACTACAACCCAAGTGCTAAAAAATTTGAAGTTGTCGAAAACTATTGGCGAGAATCAGTTTTTAGCTGTTGGCGAGAAGCTAAATGTTGTTAGGTGGGTCTTATCTCTAACAAAGCCAGACGTTGTATGAAAAATACGTGAAACCTCTACTTGTATATATAACCTTTAAGGCATTATAATGAAACTAAGATTTTTTTATTTTTGCTCAATCACAGGTTTTTTTTATTTCATAAGAAAATTGAAGGTAACTTACAAAAAGATGAATATACAAAGAAAGCAAAAAAAGAAGACAACAAATGGAAAATACAGACTCTAATAGGCAAGGAAATACAGACTCTAATAGGCAATGAAACTAAGATTTAATAGAATCAAAATTTGTACTTTTATCTCACTGTTCAAAAAAAAATCTAACTTTTTCTAATCATTTACTCTTAATTATTCTAGATTTCTTTTATAAGTTGATGAAAGTTAGATGGATGTTAGGCCGATTTAAGGAATTCAAGCAGTTAATCAAGTATTCAAAGATTTCAAAGATATAATCTTGTGAAAGTATATAATGAGAATTTATTTGTATCTTCATTGGTGCCCACCGTGGGACAAAAACCAAGATTTTAGGGTTTTGAAAACTTGTTTTAGTCTAGATTTTTGCTAAAACCTGATTGACTACTAATTGATGCTGATTTTATATTTATCCTTGAGTTGATTTTCATAGATTTTATCTTGGTTGTTTCGCCAAAGTTAATGATAGTTTTGATGAAGATTTTATGAACAAGCTAGTTTATTTTGGTTGATTTACTAGTAGAATAATAATTGAACTAAATTTTCATCGGATACTAGCAAATCATTGCTTCGCCATAACTAACCTATTTTCAATATTGATTTTCTCCCAAATAAAATAAGCTTTTGATGTTTATTTACTTAGAAATTTATAATCTATATGAATATTTAGGTAGATGTAAAATAACTTGAACAATTTGAGCATGATTTAATCAATTTTCTCATGTTTTTCGACTCAAACCAAAGCATCACCAAAGTTTTTCTTTCGTCAATGACGAGGAATCAATTTATTGACGTTTTTAAAGATAATTTAAGTAGTTTTCATCCAAAATCTCATATTCAGAACTCAGGGAAGTTTCTTTGGATTTTCGTTACTTACTTCTACGACTGAAGTTTTGTCTCGACTTGCATCTTTAGATCTGAAACAATCTCAAATCTGATGATTTTTTAATGGCTAGATGATTTGATTATAATTGTTGGATGCTTTCATGTCATATCTGAATTTATCAGATTTTTTCTTGTATTACAGACTCTAAGCCGTTGATCTTATAGTTCATGTCATCTTTTTCAATCTTTTTACAATTTTAGATCTACGATAATAAGTTTGATCTTTTGGATTTTGTTAATATATTTTTAAATCGATTTAGATTTAAAACATATCAAAGGTTAGCTTAATTAAGCAGTAATTTCGGGTAACGAACCATAATAATTTTACTATCGATTTTCGATTCCATCTGACCGTAAATTTTTATTATCTGTCAACTTTTGGACCTATGTCGGTTTACAATTTATTTATGTGAACAAGATAGAAAAGGAACAGTTGATCAATATTTACTAACCTTAGTTTGAAGGATGGTGTCTTCATTTATTCTTTAGTACGTCTTCAAGTCTCCAATAAGTAACTAGATTTTGTCTCAACATTTCTATGTCCTAAGTCTAACTTAACGAAGTTGACTTTCATAAACAATTCAAGCGGTGAGTTTTAAAAGTAAATATGACAATAAAACTTGACATAACAACGTTTGGCGGGTTCAACCAAGCAGTGTTCTAACAATATGCTAAGAATTTGGGTGCATATTATAAGATTTTGTTAAGAAACCGAAGTTAAATTATGAAACTTAATTAGAATCTGGGGTACTCGGATGTAGTTCCACTAACGTATGAGCGTGAAAAAAAAATGAAACAAAAAACAGTCTTATATTTCTCTTGTGCGCGTGTGCTTCGTATTTTCGTTGTTGATGTAGTACATGGTAGTATCTGTAAGAACCCGAATTCACCAATGTTGTCCGCACTTGGACATTGTGTGGACATCCAGTAACCTGGAGTATTCAACAAGAACGATGTGGACGTCCATCAGCGCTTTCCAGGAGATCATCCATCTCGATCACCCTTAACAAAAAATTGTTTTCTAACTCAAATTCCAATTACATGTGGAAAGGTCTCAGTGTAAGCTTGGGGTATATATTACTTATATTCCATTCAGCAAACAACTGTTGAGTCAGGGGTATTGCAGTCCTGCCACCTGATAATGAAGTCGTCTCCGGCTCCAAACTTACAATCCTCGATCTCCGTCGTTTCTTGCCCTTTGTGATAAAACCTAGCAATACGCATCTGGCATACCCTTTCACCCTCGCTAGGGCTTGTGGTAACAAATGCAACGATACTTTTCAGCAAAAACACTTCTTGTCTCTCAAATTTGCTCCTCACTTTTCCTCCAATGAGGTATCATTCATTCATCCGTTGCATATGTTTTGATGAGCAGCTTTGTATGATGTCAGTTTTTTTTTCTTTGTTGTTGTAATACAGTAAAACTTCTATATATGAATACTCCATATAAGAAAAAAAAAATGATCCCAATTACGCCAGTTGTATTCGATAACAAATTGTATATTGGAATAAGTCATATAATTTCCAGGTCCCTCTTTAGGATCTTGCCTCCATATAAAAATAAACAATGTAATAGAAATAATACAAGTATTTTCGTACATTAAAGTCTGAAACAAGAAAAATACTTATCAAAAATTGTATTAAGCATGTAAAACTAAGAAAATATATTAATGAGTAATACTACTAAGAAATTTTTTTTATTTCTAATTACTATATATTTTTTTTAGATGCATCTATATTATAATTAAAATTAAAATTTTGTTTTTTCCTAATAAATTTCTATATATAAAAATAATTTTCTATTATAATAATTTTTTGCTATCCTAAATTTAGTTAGCAATTCTTCGAATTATTCGAGAATCTTTACTTTTCAGCCGTTCATGAACTAGACGAGCGTCCACTTGAAACATCGAACTGAAGTCGTGAATTTTGTGAGCAATCCGGATTAAAATCGGCCATTCGGATTCGGCCCATTAGTCTCCAAACAACTACTTATGGGATTATTTCCACGGAGAGATTTGAACTGCTAATATATAATTCCTTGAACCTTGCTCCACTCCCCTGAGGCAGGGTATTTTTAATTTTCAGAGTACAAATATTCAAGATATATACGATATTTAATACACTAATTACACTTCTGACTTGGTTTCTTAATATTATAGTCTTTGCTTTATACTTAATATATACCGAATTTTGTATCCCAGATTCAAACTTCTAAAACAAATTATATCCGTACGTATGCCGTTTCGGCAGTAAAACTTCATTTTTGTTGGCAGAGGCACTCACGTGAGGTAAATGTGCATGCATGGGGGAGAAAAATGTTTGTACTTTTGGGCGTGAAAGTGTTACTTCTCAATATTGGCAGTTCCATCTATGATTCATCACTCATGACGTTGATAGGTACTTACGTTTATCTTAGGATCGCATAGCCAGTTGATAGCCTTAAAGTTTCTACCAACAGTCCAACGTGATTGCCAATTGATAGACTTAAAGTTCACCTTAAAGTTTCTACCAACAGTCAACCGGTCCAACGTGTACTGCCTGCTAAAGTGCCCATTTGCATGAGACTTTGCGTCTGGATTTTCTTGTTGGGCTATAATGTGGTTGAGCCTGTTCGGATTTCAACGAAGGAAAAACAGCCGAGGAGCTTCTTTTTGGAACTTGGAAGGCTCTCTACTCTAACAGATAAAAGGGATCGCTAGTGATATTCCTGACGTGTGTGGAAGAGACCGAGGTACAACACTTGCCGTGAAGGCTTTGGGGAAGCATTATACCACAGACAGAGTAGAAACTTGGTGCCGAAACCCAACGTGAGGGACGGTTTCTATTTTTCCCACTGTTAATTAAATCTTATGGGTTTTAAAACGGGAACATTATTTAAATACCCCTCAAATTATACCTCTTGAAATACACTCTTATTCAACTTTTAAAAATGTCACTACCTTCTAAAAGTGGAAGCAACTAGCACAAATTGTTTCCAGAAATGGACACGACTTAATACAAGTTGCTTCCAGAAATGGAAGCAGCGTTATACAGGTTGCGTCCACTTTTGGAAACAATTGTCCCCAGTTGACTCCAGAAAATATTAGTTTTTATCCTTCGGGGGTATTCGTGCAAGGTCAACCAAAATGGAGGATATTTATGACATTCCCACTTTTAAAACTACTCATCGGAATGTATTCTTGTAACCAGGGTTTAATGTTACTGTGAACGGAATATCAAGCACATAGACTAGTACGATATTGAACTGAGTAATTCTTGCAAGTTGTTGCTTGGTCGGTCTGCACCCTAATTAGTAATTCGACGAATTATTCGCAACTGGGGTTTACGAATATTTCACGTTTCCGAATTATTCGCCTGACTAGTTCGTTCACCTGGTTAGCGCAACTCGGTCCAACTCGTTCAACTTAGTGGTTCCACTCGGCGGATTATCACATTTTCTTCAAAAATGAAGTCTGTGAGAGTTGAACACAGTGAAACTCCCTTACTAGCGCCTAAACTACCTGACCAACCATATGTTGGTGCTATTACTCCAAGGTATTTAATATATAATGCATTTAAACTGCAAATCATGATTCCCCACCTATAAATTCTATATTTTATTTTCTTATACATGGCGAATTTCCTAAACCGACTTCATATATTATAAACGAATTATACACGTACGAATGTCGTTCCGAACTACTACCAAACAACGAATCGTTGACCGGGATTTTTGATCGAATCCGATCTACATGAATCCGTGTAATTCTCGTACTTATGTCGTCCCGAACTTCCCTCCGTATCCCGAATTGCTAACTAGGGATCTGCACTATACAATAAGTTATTGTTAATAACATAAGTGCATAATCGCCGTAGTTGCATACGAATTTTCTTTAATATTTAACGGCTCATGTTTAGCTTAAATTTTTTGATGAGTTTCATTTATGACATATATACAAATATTACAGTATATCTGGACTAGCCTCTAACAATTTTGACACAAGCTTTCGTTTGGGGGTTTGGCAGTACGGTTGGGCACAACAACAAATTATGATGTAAAAATTTAAACTATGGTTGCCGGCTTAGAGTGGGCTTTAGAATGGGAAGTTCTTTAGTTGATTGACAGTATAGTGGTTGCTTCAGACTGGAAAAGTGCAGTTGGTGATTTTCTCAATGGTAAAAGCTACCATGGCGTATCGGGGAAAAGATGAACAAGATTAAAGACGAAGTATGCGAGAATTACGTTTAGACATGTCCACCCGGAAATCAACTTTTCAGTTGATATCATGTCCGAACACGCTGCAAATTCGGACAAGGGGACAATTTCTTATTTCCAAGGAAAGCGAGAATTTTTAATTAATATTGAGAGTGCTCGCATTAGTTACTTCAGATTTAAATAGTTGCTTTTAAGGGCTTATATGCCCAACTGTTTTTGCTTGGATTTAAAGGGTTACTGTCCATGTTTTTTCTCTATTGATATATCTTTCCGACTTAGCTAAAAAAATATAGTTTCGACCAAATTTGCCACTCATTTTAATTGACCCCAGAAGAAGGTTCTACAAAATTAAGGGAACTAAATGATTTAAAGGGCAGATTTAAATAGTTGAGATTTAACAGCATTTTTTAAATATCGCAGGTTTATTATGTTTAAAAAAAATCGAACACTCCATCCGTCATTGTTATTAGTCCTCTATTCTATTTTCGTTTGTCTAGAATTAGTGTCCAGTTTTTGTTTATAACGGTATTTTTATCTTCTTTTTTTCTCAAATTAAATTCCTTTTGTTATCCACCTTTCTCATCCTCTTAAAAAGTTTGCTTCATGTGAAGATCTCTCGGTGATGAAGGAAAAAATATGGATCGATTCTTCTTTAAACGTTAAACGATTTTCTCTTTTGAACATGCTTAATCAAAATTTAGGCTCCATGTTCAACAATTGTCCATCATAATTGTTAGATCATTGCTTGGTCGAACTCACAAGTGTTGTTATATCAAGCTTGTTGTCAAATTTAGTTATCCATCATGTAATTCTTTGAGATGGGAAAAGTAGTAGTAAGGGTTTGTTTCTGGTTGTATTTTATGTTCCGTATTATAGTTATCAAGTGTTTGAAATTCATGATCATATAACTGATCCCTGGTAAAGAAAAATTTTCGTAATAAATTATGATGTCATAAGATCAATATAAAGTATAGGTCTTCCATTTCCTTGAATGTCAATCTGTCATCTTGTGCTCTGGAAATTTTTCATTGAGCTAAGAATAAGATTAATCATCTTATTAACATTGATAATTTTATCAATATCTGGATTGACCCGGAAATCAAAAACTTGGTATGATTGTGTCTCCTAACGGATTTTTTTTTTTAAAAAGAAAAAAAGAAAAGGGAAATGTTTTTGAAGTTCCGCACCCGAACCCGGCCAAGCCCATTAAGGTTTTATTAAAGAGTAAGCGTACTCCTCCACTCCTTCTTCCGTGAGCTCACGAACGTGATTAGAAGTTGAGGTTAGGGTTTCCGAACCGGTGTGATATCTTCATGATTTGAGTTGTTGTTCACATTTTTTTGTTACTTCTTCTTAATTGCAAGGAAGTGTATCAAGAAGGAGCAAACCAAGCAATCATCTTCAAAAGGAGCTATTCAAGTAAGATCAAATCTATTCTCTTTGTGTTTATTTGGCATATTATGGGAAACAAAAAGAGTGAGTAAAAAACCCATGCCTAAGTAAATCCTCAAACCCAATCTTAAGGAAGAACCTAGGGTCCTTTTTGTTAACAAGGATTGTTATGAAACCTATGAGAAAATTTCATCTAGAGAAATTATTCTGGAGAAGAAATTAGAAAAAGGGTATATTGGAACGGAAGATCAAGCTTGTTTTGATAAATATGAACTAGGAAACATCTTTTGTGGTTTTGGAAAAGGATTTGATCTTCTTACTAGAGTATTTTGTGCAAACATTTAGGATGTTGATATTAATAAGTTGAGCTTTAGAACAATGATTGGGAGAGGAAAGATTGTTGTTAATCAAGAAATAATTTCGGAACTCACAAATATTCCTCTTGGACGTTTCTTCTTCCAAGACCTAAAGAAGAAAAACCATCTATTGAAACCATTTCTATTGAACTTTGTGGAAAGAATGTTGGTTGGAAAGATGGGAAGCTTCCTACTAAGGATCTTAGCATGCCTCTTAAGGTTTTTGGAAAATTAGATATTCCAAACATTTTTCCTTCCACGATTGTGGATGCTTATTGGAGTCGTGACTTTGTTGAGTTAGTTTATTTTCTTGAAACGGATACTCAAAGTCTTGACGTATGTGGGTTGATCATTTCTCAAATGGTATCAATGACTGTATCCAAAAATAAATTGGGGTTTCCTTTTCTCATCGGATGCATTTGTGAAGAGTTCGACATTGACCCAATTGGAAACTTCATTGGAGCTCCCACTTTAGTTCGTGAGAATACATTCAAACATATGAGAACGAACGAAAACAAAAGAAAAAGGGCTTCTATTTCACCTCTTGACGGTTCTTGTGATCCAACAACCTTGAGTCTTCTTCAACGGATGCACAAGGATGTTTGTAAGATCAATTCCAAGGTAAAAGGTATGCAAAAACAATTATGTGTGATTGCTACAAAATTTTCCGAAATCAAGGACGAAATAGACAAGATTCAAGCTTCTATGGGTGATTCCGATGATGAAGAACATGAATAAACTTTTGGCTAATTCTCTTTTGTTTTTGACTAGCAAACTTCTTTTGAGAAATTATTCTTGAGAAGGATAAGTAGGGTTTGGTATAGCAAAGATTGTGATTACACATAGTTATTTCCAACGTTTTTCATCTTGTATGTTTTTAGATTTATTTATTTAAATTCTAGAGTTTTTGGAAGATGACCTTGCAGTATAAAATCATTTTTGGTTTAATTATTGCAAAAGTATTATGAAATATTTGTACTTTTATGTTCTCGTAAATCGAGCTAATATGTCATATATGCTCATAAGTTAAATCTATTATGTTTTTATAAACGGAAAATAGAACAAACTTTTTGAGATTTTTTTCGCAGTATTGATCTCCTTGTGATCACACTTTTGTTTTTGCTGCGTGACATACTCTGTAAGATTCTCTTATGTTGAGTAAAATGGAGTAAAATTGTCTATTTCTTCGTAATTGGCCTTGAGATCAATTTATGTCGATACCTTGGATACAAATCCTTGTAATTTGTTAATGTCCGCCAAAATCCTTTTTTAACAAAAGCAAGGTCACTCATATTGTTCTCTTGGGAATGACATTAAATGGGGGAGAGTTCTTAAATGAACTTGTGCTTAATTGTTATATCTTTGTGGGGAGTTTGTGGAATTTTAAAGGGGATGCTTGTATCTTTTAATCTCCTAGGATGAACGCTAAGTATTTATTATTATGTGATATCATCTAAATAAGTTGGTATGAGGAGTATCATTTTAACTATGTTATTTGTAGTATCTCCATCTTCCTTAAAACTTGAGATATCTTTTAGTTGTATTCATTATGATCCCGCGATTTTCGTACCTTTGTTAATTTTATTGACAAAAAGGGGGAGAATTATTTAGTAGTTTCATACTATATACATATGGTTTACAGATCATTATGTAAGGGGGAATGAATCATTTAGAAATAGGTTTTACCTATTATATACAAAAGATGTAAATATTGATTAGGGGGGGGGGGGGGGGGAGAAACATATCCGGAGAAACATATCATTGTAATATTACTTTAGAGTTGAGATACAATTGAACTTTGGAGAGAAGATAATAATACTATGTTTCTGTATAACGACGAATGTTGTCATAGCTACGAATCTTCAACGACAACGATGCTGAGTTGAACACGTTCAGAATCATTGCGACTTGAAATAACGAAGAGTTCAAGGAGACGTGAAGAAACCAAGGAAATCAAGGAATGATGGATAGAGGAGTTTTTCGAAGCTTTATTTTTGTTATTCGTATGTATTAATAGTTTTGTCACTAAAATTGACAAAGGGGGAGATTGTTAGAGCATTTCTCGGTCGAACTCACAAGTGTTGCTATATCAAGCTTGTTGTCAAATTTAGTTGTCAAAACTATATCTTGATTTCTAGTATACAATTAGTTAAGTCTCGGTCTAGGATAGAGGTAGTTGAGAAAGGAACCTGTCATCATTTGCGCTCTACCGTTTGAAGGTGAAGATCAACCGAAGCTTTTGGAGAGCATCATCAACAAAAGGTAAGTGAAGACTGAACCACCTATTTTTCAAGTTATATTCACCTTTTTATCCTTGAGACGTTTGTCGCATAACTAATTATACTAGCTTGCACAGACAAGAATTTCGAGTCGAGAACTAATTATTTAATTTACGAATTTCTCGAAATATAATGACCAAGCTTAATGAACATTTGTTCATACTTGATCAATTTCAGTGGAGAACAATTTGTTGTTCGGAACCAAATCATGATTCATGTTTATCATTCGAAAATAGCCTGGAAAAGTGATATGTGTCATTGGTGTTATTCAGGAATATTTCGAATTTATTTAGAGAAATATAGAACTACTATATTCGGAATGCAAGACAATTTTATCAGTCTTACAAACTGAGATAACTGTTATATGTCTGAAGCCATATTACATGTACTCATACACGTAGCGGAGTAGTTATATATTGACTTACAGATTTGTGTGATATGCATATTCGTATGCACATCATGGGAGAATCGGTTTGTTTCGTGGTCCGGATAAGTACGTATGTTCGTATATAAACCATTTTGGAAACGTGGTAAGAGAACCGGGTTTAAGTATGCGAACCAATACAGTTCTATGTTCTTGAACCAGTTTAGTACCCAAACCTGTATGCATGCAAACTGAAAAGGTTCTGTGAACTCCGAAACCGGTAAAGTCTTAAGGTTTCCAAACCGGTTCCCAAACTGAAAAATTTCTGTGAAATATGGAACTCAGGTTTGCACCTAAGTTTGCAAACCGGTACGTGAACTGAAAAAGTTCTGTCAACTCCGGAACTCGGTTTTGCTCATAAGTTTGCAAATCGGTCCGCGTACCATGACCCTGCCGATTCACGAGCGACTCATGTATTTGTACCTTGTGCATTTACAAACTATGTCGATTGTGTTCAAATGCGATTAATTTTTTTCTACGAGAAGATTTGCATTTGATCAATTCTCCATTTGATCACATGATTGTGACTCAAGATCAATGTCTTTTTGTTCATGAAAATGAGTGTTAAGTTTTTAAGTTCAAACCGGCTAGTTTCGGCTAACCATGTTGAACATAGTCTTTGTACACGGTTCGGTTACGTTTTACCTAACCAGAGTGTATATCTTTTTTATGTGAATAAGATTCAAAGCTTTCATCTAACGGTGAATATTGTTTGCTTGGTTCCAAAGCTATCTTAGCTTAAACCTAAATCAATTTATGATTTGAAGTCTATATAAGGGGAACTCTTGGCAACTGGGATCTTTGAATCCTGACACTACTTTTTGGTGTGTCCTACTTGTATCTAAATCAATTTACTATTAAAGACTTTATTGGGATTCGTGAAGCCATGTCCAGTTCTCTTTTATCTTGATAACTTGAGTATCCTAATCTTGTTCAACTGTTGATTTATCGCTTGAACAAGATATATAGAAATGACAGAGTTCTCTTCGTCTCAACTTTGTGATTCCACAAGTTTTATACTTGTGAGGTGAATAATAAGTTGCACTTTGGGTTGCATAAGTCCGGATTTTGAGGATAGCTAGACTTCTATCAAATTGCTATCGATTTCCATCACCTTGATCCTACGTTTGATCTGATCCTATGTATCAATAGTAAATCAGGAAATCAATTATATAGGCTTAATATGTGGGAAGCAGATTTGGTTAAAAGTATTCAATTGAGTTAAAGAAACTCTTAGTTGGTGTAACTTCAAGAGGCGTAAGGAGCGCGACTGTTAGGCTCAACTACATTCCAGACCGAAGTTAATTGGTAGTAGGCTAGTGTCAGTAGTGGCTTAATACATTTTGGTGTTCAATCTGTTCTAGGCCCCGGGGTTTTTCTGTATTTGCGGTTTCCTCGTTAACAAAATTTCTGGTGCCTGTGTTATTTCTTTTTCCGCATTATATTGTTTATCTTTATAATTGAAATACCACAGGTTGTGCGTTGATCAATCAAAGTAGATAGATCCGACCTAGTTTCTTGGATAAGACTTGATTGATCCTTGGACATTGGTCTTTGGTACTGTCCAAGAACTCTCTTTGTGATTAGGTTCACGGATTCATTTCTGTAAACATTCAAATCGCAGGAGAGATAGATATAACTCTAGACACTTTCCTTGATTGAGTTTTAACTCTCGGAGTTGTGCTAAGTTTGTTCGTATAGATTGCCTACGAAAAAGTTAATGGTGTATTTTGGTACCCCCAGTGTTTTCAATAATAATTCAAAATACATACAAATTCAAATAATAAATCTATAAATTAATTATAATATCGGTATCAAAGGTTGAAGGAGATCATGATTTTGTACTGCTCATCTCTCCGACTTTTCTGCCTTTGTTAGCCTGTTATATCTTACTGACATGGACCGTAAAATTAGAGTTCTATCATATGAAGAAATAGATTATCGATTGTTTTATCTTCATAAAGACTTAAATCAATCACCGGAATGTCCTATTTCTAGTGAATAAGTATACAATGTGAACAATCAAGAATGTTGAACAATTTTTTTCTGATTCAATCAAATTATGAAAGAACAAAAAAACAAAAGCGGAAGAGAAATAATGAAATGGAGTTTTAGTTTTGCAAATAATGAAGAACTTGATATCACCTAGAGTTGTCAATTTCTAATCCGACTTGAGAGTTGACCCTAACCCAGCTTGTTTGAACCCGGGCCGGCTTGGCTTGTTGTCTAAACGGGCCGGGTTAGGGTTGGCATATACAACCCTACTAGAAAACAAGTCGGTCTAGAATTAACCCGTGGGTTATCCGCAAACCCGTCAAAATACTATCTAATTATTAGAAGTATACATATATTACAATTTAGTTAATTGTGAATCAATAAATTTAATTAATCTTAGATCAAGCAAAGCCTATAATATAATTTTAGGTATCAAATAATTATTCAATAATCAAATACATCAAATCGCTCATTTATTCAGGATGCCCAAATTAATAAGAAGACTAATAGTGCGAGTAAAATTAATGACAGAAGAAATACCAAATTATGAAAAATCGAAGATCTTACTGCAATGGATATATATATAGAGAGAGAGAGAAATGTTGACTTTAAAAAAAAATTAAAAATAAAATTGAGATATTTATGGAGAGGAGAAGTATTTGTTCTAGATAGAGATGAAGTGATGGAGGTTTAATTACAAAAAGAAAAAGAGAACACCCAACAACTTATCCCAACAAGGAAAAAAAGAGGGAGCAAAACTCTTAAACAGTGATTAGTCTTACCGACATTAAACTGATAGAAAAATGAACTGCTTAGTCTTTCATTTCTTATGTTGATGTTAGGGTCTCGTGTCTAAGAAAAATAAAGTGTACTAAGCCTGTTATATGTTTAATTAAGTGGTAATAAGAATATCCACTTCCATAGCCTGATGATTGGGCTGTTAACTATACACCTAATAATTGACTAGGTTCGATCTTACCAAACAGTGACAATGCTTAAATTTTATAGGGGTTTGATCCTTACCAAACAGTGACAGTGGTTAAGTTTTTATTTTTTTAATATGAATAACATCAACCAGTTAACCCGCCAACCCGTTAGGACTGACCCGCCTAAGGTTAGGGTTGAGATTATGGACTTGTTCATGAATAGTATTAGGGTTAGGACTGATTCTAACCCGACCACGGGTTGGAAAGCTAAGCTTGGCCCGTTTGACAGCTCTATCACCTGAGAGAGAGACGAGAAGGAGCAAGCAAAATAAAAGAAGATTACCACAATTTTAATAGGAAAAATTTCATATAGATCTTAGTCCCTCTTGCAAATCTGTTTTTTTGGGAGAGAAAATAGTCTTACAGAAATGATAATTAGTGGCCGAAAATTATTAATGCACTTTTTATTATTTTTTCAGCTATATATTAAAAAAGAGAATCAAAATAAAACATTTGTTAGTTACTGTAAGTCCCTCCAATTCGAAATATTCTAAACTACCTTTGTTAATTGTCATATCGTTGCCAAAATTAAAAATCAAAAGCTTCGTTACTAAGAATTACATAGAATTGATATCCGCAGCTATCACCCGTAAATGTAACAAATACTTGGATAAATGTACAACACATGGTTATGAGTTCAGTGTTTTGGCTTTCACAACGTTAGGGGAACTTGGAGATGATATGATTGCCTTCTTGATTAGATTGAAGAACTGTTTTGCTAGTTATGATGCTAATAATAAAATAGGTAGTTCTCTCTTTCATAGGATAAGGTTGGCTATCCAAAAAGGTGTTGGGGCACAAATTGTTGCCTGGCTTCCAACCATTTTTGTGTAATTACTCTTGTCATTTAATTAAAGCTCTAGCGGCTGTTTTTTTTAATAGAGAAAATAAAATACTATAAAAGTCGGGAAAAAGAAACTAAACGAAAATTATCAATTATCTCTAAATTGACTAATTATAAAAACACTCGGAACTTTAAAAGGAATGAAGATTTAAAAAAAAAACTACTAACCATATTTTTTTCTTATTTATGCACGCAATCTTTAAATTGGATTCTTTGAAAATGAATTTATTATTCAAACGAAACCAAAGATATATTTGAGAGTTTGATGAAAATAAATCATTATAATCATAAGGTTGTTAATATTTTGGGACTAACAAAAATAATATCAAAGTCAAACATAATGGAATGGACGTAGTAGTTATTATTTATTTATTTTGAAGCATGAGAAAAGCATAAAAAACAGACTAAAGAGCTATTACAAATGGGTATTTTGTACCCGCTGAGTCATTAAATAGTAGTTATTATTGTTTGATAATTGTTTTTGGGTAAAAATAAAAGTTCTGTGAAATATGAGAGGTACATTATAATTTGTGTGAGAACGAGAGATCAAAATCGTACAACACTCGTTTAAACCAAGAAATGACCGTTCGAGTTTTACTTCGGTAAAAAAAAGGAGAAGAGTTGATTTAGGAGAGGGAAGCAAAGTAATTGTTGAAATAAGAGTGTGAAATTATTCATAGTGTGATATGTATGTATTATTATATGCGAAGAATTTTTTGTGCAAGACTGAGAGAAAGCTTCAGGAAAATCAGGTTCTAGACTTGTTCGGAAGTTCTATCTCATTTGTGAATAGGTTGAGTTACATGTTTATAGTAATAGTTTTATACGCTGTTTTGGTAGGAAGTGAAAGTTATGGAGTAGTGGTGGAGTGGAGAATGTTGAGACCGTGATGAATTCGCGGTCACATCATTAGGACAAGACTGAAGTTTTACAAACGCTCGCTACCTCTTCTATTTTCATAACCATCCCATGGCCTAGTTACTTTCCGGTTATGGGTGTATCGATATACTGCATATGTCGTAGACCTCCAGACCAATGCCCTGAAAAATATCCCCTCATGTGACACATTTGATATATATATATATATTTAATAGTAGTACTGAACTCTACGATTAATATTAATATATATTAATCGTTTTATTTATTTTACGTATTTTCATTAGAGACTTCTAAATAATTACGTATTTTATTTATTTTATATAGTTTCTACAAGTAAGTCAATCTAGTCATAGACATACTAAGTCATAGGTCAACTGATTCACCAAATAAGTCATGTGTACGACTCAACATACTTATTAATAGTAGTACTTAACTCTACGATTAATATTAATATATAATGAAAATACGTAAAATAAATAAAATACGTAATTATTTAGAAATCGTGATGAAAAGATGAGGGTACTTAATTATTTAGAAATCGTGATGAAAATACGTAAAATAAATAAAATACGTAAAATAATTAAAATACATAATTATTTAGAAATCGCGATGAAAAGACGGGGGTATTTAAATACACCACAATATTTTAATTTATCCACTTATAAGTCCTATACTGAATGTGATCGTCTATGGACAGAGTCGAGACAATACAACAGATTCGGTTCATACTTCGTGTGATCGTCTAGGGATACGAGATCGAGACAATACAACAACAAGGTCATTTGTGTAATTGACTATGGATACAAGATCGAGACGATACGACAACAAAGTGTTCACTTGATAATAGGTTCGGCAATAATCGAAACTCTATAGGATCAATATCAAGTGTTACAAAATTAACGTACTTGTGTAACTTACTTAATTATAGTAACAATTATAATGCGGAAACCAAAGTAAATGACACAACAAGATTTTGTTAAGGAAAAATCCCGGGACCTAGTCCAGTTTTGAATGCTCTCATAATTAATCCGTTATACAAAATCTAATACCAACTTCGTATAGTTGAGACCAATCATACTACCCCTAGCTACTTAGTTCCCTCAGTATCCCTGCGTCTTCGAATTCAAGAGTCACACACGTGAATAGCAAGTCCTTTGGATCGTATTCCAAACAACAAATGAATAATCTGTTTGGTAATCACTCTAATCAATCTTGCTATAAGATATGTGAGTTGTTCACAAAGGCACTTATGTTTAATCTAATAAACTCCTTTGTTTGGTTAGATTAATCAAAATATTGAATACCAAAATAATGAACCTCTAGATTTGCAATTAATCAATATATATATATATCAAAGAGAAACTATAAAGTGATGTCGATCTCACACAACTAATCAATCAAGTCTATCAAAGATAAACCGATTCTAGTTGATCCCAGACGATCAATGTTTTTGCACCAAATCCACAAGATACGAAAACTAATAAGAATTCTTCTTCATCTTCAAATCTTCTATTGCCTTCAAATACCTGTACAACAACACTTGAATCCTTTTGTGATCAATCACGCACAGAACGGAGTCTGTTAAAAATGGATTATCACAAGATGTCTTTAGATGTGAAAATGGTTCTAAAGATCCCGTTGACATTTTGATCTAGTTTGAATGAATCTTATATCAGAAGAGAAGATTCTCAAGAATAAAAAAACTAGGTGCAATAAAAGTTACAACGACCGTTAGTCAATCAAATCAATAACCGAAAACTAACAATACTGCAATTATCCCACCAACGGTACTCGTAAAGCTTCTTGATCCCACAGAAGTCTTTAAACGAGCGATCGTAAGAGATTTCGCCTAATTAGGGTACTTTCCTCTCCGAATAGACGGCTCCACCAAAAACTACACGAAATGAAGTTTGCCTGGATCTTACGATAGTTTGCAAGAAATGTAAACTCAAGTATCTATAGACCAAGGTTGTTTGGACAACAAGGAAACTCCAAAACCAAAAACATTCTCAAGATATGCATTAAAGTAACTAAATTCGGTTTTTATATTCCCAATTAATGTTAACCAACATTTTCGAAAACTCTCATAGAAAAACTTCTATTATTAGTCTAGCACACTTCCACAGGATATGCTCTAATTATTGGTAATTAAAATATATATGATGAAAATCATAATTAAATGCTTTTCACTTTTTCGGACCAGGGATCACCTTGAGTATTGATGCATTTTTCAAATGATGTTGTAGTTATGGTAAAAACTGGTTCTTTTCAGACTTGTGAAGAAAACAATTTTTATAGATTTAAATTAAACAGGCAACTAAATAAAATAATTCAAAGTTTTGGAGAAAAATGCCAAGACTAGGATTCCACCATTGACCAAATAAATATTAAACTCTAAATAATATCCATGCAATTCTATCTTTAAAAATAATTCTAATATTTGGCTCAAATATATTTTTGAAGTAATAATTGTAATCACAAAGTATAAAACATCAAAAGTTTTTAAAACCCAGCATGCTTCATCAAAATAATTCACAACTATTCAATAAAAACTAATATTTCAAATTCAATTCCATGCAAATAATCAAATAATAATATTGTAATAAATAATAAAATTAGAATTATACCAATCAATATGGATCAATGGCTTCCTCCGTCGTCTCGGCTAATGGGTTTAGCTCCTCATCCCAAAAACACACTCACAAGATAAATCCATGGCTAAAATAGGTGTTTTTATTGATGTATATAAGATGAAACAGGAATTAGCAACGCTGCAGAAGTGTTACAGCGTCACTGTTACAAAGGGGTAAGTGCTGAAAATTAAACGATAGTTTTCTGTTGCTGTAAAACAACGACACTCGTTTCTGTTTTAAGACTGTTGAAGAACGACTGCCTTAGCAGGTCTGTTCTTCCTCTTCTTCTTCCTCCTCGAACAGCAGCAGCAGCAGCACTGTAACTCTCTGTAATCGCTTCTCCTCGGCTCTCCTCGACTCTAAACTCTCTCCTAAGGTTTTTCAACCCTTTTTATGACTTGAAACCACTCTTATATATCCCACAGACCCCAAATATCTCGTATAAATTCAAGATTTCTTCTCCGTGCAGTTAAGAGAATATCTCTCTTCAATCCTCCCTGTACGCGTCTTCTGACCTCTTCTGAGTTATCTAAACTCTCCAAACTCCAACTAATACTTGAACAGGACCAGGTACATCCATATCCTGGCGTCAAAGTCCTCCAGAAATCTCTCAAAAATCTTCTAAACTTGAAACAGAACACGTCTCTCTGTTGAGACTTTGAAACCCTCTCTCGGCCATTCCAGCCCAATTGGTTGGGTCCAATCGATTGTAACAGACCTGTTGAGTCTTGTAGAGTCCATACGTACCAAATACAGCCATTGAATCTCCTAAAATCACGTAGAAATTCGATCTCCAAATCTGCTCCTCGCTGCATGCATTTTCCCGCCAAAAATGCATTTTTGAAAACGTGAAGAAATGTGACCTTCCCCTATCCAGTCCCGGTCTCCCTTTAGCAGATGCCTGGAAATGGGTCACCCCTTAGTAATTAGGTTACCCCTTATCCAAAGTGAGAGTCCGTATAGTAATTTTCTCCCTCGAGCGCAAAAACCACTTTTTTAGCCAATTTCGCCGCAAAAGCTTATTTCTCCAGAAATACCTACAGGGACATAAAAAGCCATAATAAGTACAAAAATGGGTACTAACACAATATACAATTGGGCTATATTAGACACATAAATGCGTCTATCAAGTATCAAGTAATATGTTTGAACAATAAATGATAAGAGTTATATACATGTTCAAATATGTCAACATCCGAAAGTTTCTTGGCAAACCCTAATTCCAAGCTTCACATAAAACTTACAGAGATATGTGAATATTGGAAACTCGGTTTTGCTTGTTGGGATCGGTTATACCAACCTCACAATGTAAGTTGTGATCGGTTATACCATGTTTCCCAAACCAGGTTGTGATGGTCACACCTTGCTTCCTAGAGGCAGCTTGTGATCGGTTACACCTTACTTCCTGAGTTAGCTTGTGATTGGTTACATCTTTCTTCCCAAAGGTAGCTTGTAATCGATTACAACTAACTTCTCAATTTATCTTGTGACCGGTTATACCTTAGTTCCCAAAGTAACTTATGTTCGGTTACAACTTGCATTCTAATATAGCTTGTGATTGGTTATACCTTGATTTACAATGCAGCTCATGACCGATTACAACTAACTATAGGCTAAGACCGGTTATACCTTAAGTCTCAACAGAGTTAAGATAGGTTCAACCAAGGTCATCTTCCATTGGTCATCCAAAAAGATATTCAAAGAATAGCAAGACCAATCATGATTTCCCTTTCGATTATGAAAACAAGTTCATACATCTACTTCCTTAAACTCACGTAAAGATACATAGTTTTCTAGGATGAAATCTCACCTATATAATGCACACATAATCCAATAACTATATACAATAGATTATGTCGGTGTCGTATATACGAAGTTCCAAAAGAGAAGCGTTTATACTTCGTAATATGTTTTCCTTGACACTTTGATCATACTATTATGACCAAGTCTCACCACTAGAGTATTATATACAATATATACAGCTTCGCATGTTACGTTTTCAATATAGCACGACTTGAAAGATACGTTAGGAATGGAAACAAGATCAAGTCAATACGATTGTAACAGACCTGTTGAGTCTTGTAGAGTCCATACGTACCAAATACAGCCATTTAATCTCCTAAAATCACGTAGAAATTCGATCTCCAAATCTGCTCCTCGCTGCATGCATTTTCCCGCCAAAAATGCATTTTTGAAAACGTGAAGAAATGTGACCTTCCCCTATCCAGTCCCGGTCTCCCTTTAGCAGATGCCTGGAAATGGGTCACCCCTTAGTAATTAGGTTACCCCTTATCCAAAGTGAGAGTCCGTATAGTAATTTTCTCCCTCGAGCGCAAAAACCACTTTTTTAGCCAATTTCGCCGCAAAAGCTTATTTCTCCAGAAATACCTATAGGGACATAAAAAGCCATAATAAGTACAAAAATGGGTACTAACACAATATACAATTGGGCTATATTAGACACATAAATGCGTCTATCAAATACCCCCAAACTTATTATTTGCTAGTCCCGAGCAAATCAAAACTACAAAATAAAATCCTAACTCACTGTCGCAGGCATCGTCGATTGCATTTAGCGTATGCAATAATCCTTTAAACCCCTAGGTGGACCTAGTGGCCGAGTTATAGTCTCGGGAGGGCTTACCAGAGATATACCCACAAAACCTGTACTCTAGACCTTAGCTATCTACGCAGAACCTTGGAAGGCACTGAAGAATCTCCTTGGTTGGCATACTTATTGACTACAGGAAGAAGTACCCTGATGCGAAATTCCAATTTTTGTACACGAGTTTGCACTCAAGCATACTAAAATTCATATAAAGTGACAGAGCTCTACTCAGATAGTTGCACTATGGACATCATATTCGGAGTCAAAACTAATCACATGGATAGATCAAGAAGATGGATATAGAAAAACATGTATGGTTTTGATGTTTACTAAGTGAACGGCGTTTCCCATATCTGTCTGAAGGCCTCCGCCAAAATGAACCTATCCTAATGGATTGAGATACTAGTCTGACTAATATCAACACACTGGCATATACAAGGGTACCAGTGGTCGATAACCTAACTCTAGGTCAACACAACAGGCATATACAAGGGTACCAGTGGTCGACTTTATTTAATTTATTCCTTTTGGTCAAATGGTCTGGTCTCAATTTCTTTTTCTTTTCTTTTTTTTTTTTTTTTTTCATTTTTTTTTTTTTTTTTCTTTTTTTTTTTTTCATGGTATCTCAATCACTCTAATTCACCCTAGCATTGGTAACAACTTGAATCGTGGGCCCCACCTATCACTTAGAGAAACATAGTTTAAAAACAAAATAAAATAAAAATAAGAAGTGAAAAGGACTCAACGAGATATGGTGAAACTATCATGTTATTTCTAACACCTGAGCTCTGTGCTTTTATGAATAGACTCTTCTAGATGTTGCCATCTAATCAGATTGGTTCCTCAACTCCTACAATCAAAATGCTTCCATCCACTTAGATTAGTTAGTGCAATCCTAAATAGGCATAAATTTCTAAGCTCTGGAGTTTATTTATTCATACGGCAACTAAAAAGTTTCTCCCATACCCCCAAACTTAAATCTAACATTGTCCTCAATGTTTCGCATGAAAGAACAGTACCAAAAATATAAGTAACATGAGGAAATAGTAAAGAGAGAGTTCGGAAAGATAGTACCTGAGTGAAGTGAAACCAAAAACTGAATACAAAAATTATACAACATACAAATCGCCTCGATGGTCAATCAAGGGTAAACAGGGTCCTCCAGAGGGACCTCCTCAACATCATCTGTAGGAAAAGGCTCTAAAAAGGGCTTCAATCGCTGACCATTAACCTTCGAAGAACTACTACCATCCAGTGTCTCGATCTCAACAGCTCCATGAGGAAAAACAGTACGGACCACAAAAGGACCGGTCCACCGAGAGCGCAGTTTCCCGGGGAATAGATGCAAACGAGTGTCATACAGAAGAACTTTTTGACCTGGAGAAAATGACTTCCGTAATATGTTTCTATCATGCACAAGTTTCATTTTGTTCTTATACTCCTTCGCACTATCGTAAGCATCTATACGAATCTCGTCCAACTCATTGAGCTGGAGTTTCCTATGGGCTCCTGCCTTGTCAAGTGAAAAATTTAGCTGCTTAACAGCCCAATAAGCTCTGTGTTCTAACTCAACAGGTAAGTGACATGCCTTGCCATAAACAAGCCGATAAGGCGACATTCCAATGGGTGTCTTAAACGCAGTACGGTAAGCCCATAAGGCATCAGTAAGCCTAGACGACCAGTCTTTCCGATTAGGATTAACTGTTTTCTCTAATATACGTTTTATCTCCCTATTGGAAACCTCTACCTGACCACTAGTCTGTGGATGATACGGGGTAGCTACCTTATGTGTAATACCATATTTCTTCATCAGAAGCCTAAAAGTCCCATTACAAAAGTGCGACCCTCCATCACTAATTATAGCTCGCGGTGTACCAAAACGTGTAAGTATTATTTTTCAAGAACTCAATCACAACCCTATGGTCATTGGTTTTACACGCAACCGCCTCAATCCACTTAGAGACATAGTCTACGGACAAGGATGTATAGGTTACCAAAAGAATTAGGAAACGGACCCATAAAGTCAATACCCCACACATCAAACCTCAACAATTAAAATAGGGTTCAAGGGCATCATGTTCCTACGGGAAATGGTTCCTAATTTCTGGCATCGTTCACAAGTAACGCAGTAACTGTGGGAGTCTTTAAACAACGAAGGCCAATAGAATCCACACTGCAATATCTTAGCAGCAGTTTTCTTAGCACTAAAGTGACCTCCACAAGCATGATCATGACAAAAGGAAATAATGGACTGGTCACTCTCAGGTATACATCTCCTAATAATCTGGTCTGGACAATACTTAAACAAATAAGGATCATCCCAAAAGAAGTGCTTAACCTCAGCTAAAAATCTAGAACGATCTTGTTTACCCCAATGTTGGGGCATTCGACCAGTAACAAGATAGTTCACTATATTCGCATACCAAGGTAATTGGGTAACAAAGAACAATTGTTCATCAGGAAAGCTATCCCTTATAGGAAGGGAATCATCTGGAAACTAACAACTAGCCTAGACAAGTGATCTGCTACAACATTTTCGGCACCCTTTTTGTCTCTAATGTCTGGAGAAAACTCTTGAAAAACAGAATCCACCTAATCAATCTAGGTTTAGTATCCTTCTTAGACAAAAGATATTTTAAAGCAGCATGATCAGTATATATGATGATCTTAGAACCTAAGAGATAGGGTCTAAACTTGTCTAAGGCAAACACAATGGCTAATAGTTCCTTCTCGGTAGTGGTATAGTTCAACTGGGCATCATTCAGAGTTTTGCTAGCATAGTAAATCACATGAAGTAACTTATTTTCTCGCTGACCTAGCACAACACCAATAGCATAATCTGAAGCATCACACATGATCTCAAAGGGTAGGTTCCAGTTGGGTGCCTGGACTATGGGGGGCGGTAGTGAGTAATGACTTAAGCTTCTCAAAAGCCTCTAAACAAGCATCATCAAAACAAACTTAACATCTTTTGCAAGCAAATTGCAAAGAGGTCTAGACATCAAGCTAAAATCCTTAATGAAACGACGATAAAAACCAGCATGTCCTAAGAATGACCTAATATCTCTTACGGTTTTTGGGACCGGTAAAGTTTTAATAAGGTCAACTTTGCTCTATCCACCTCTATACCCTTTGAAGATACAATATGCCCTAGAACAATTCCTGAACGAACCATAAAGTGACATTTCTCCCAATTAAGCACTAAATTCTTTTCCTTACACCTAGTCAAAACTAATGACAAATGATGCAAGCACTCATCGAAAGACGAACCAAACACTGAAAAATCATCCATAAAGACCTCTAAGAACCGTTCTACCATGTCAGAAAATATGCTCATCATGCAACGCTGAAAAGTCGCAGGGGCATTACATAGCCCGAAAGGCATGCGTCTATACGCAAAGGTACCAAAGGGACAGGTAAAAGTGGTTTTCTCCTGGTCTTCTGGGGCAATAACGATCTGATTATATCCAGAGTAGCCATCTAAAAAGCAGAGTAGTGACTATGTCCAGCTAATCTCTCTAGCATCTGGTCGATGAAGGGAAGGGGAAAGTGGTCCTTCCTAGTGACCTTGTTCAATTTCCTATAGTCAATACAAACACGCCAACCCGTGGTCATTCGGGTCGGGATTAACTCATTGTTATTATTCTGGACTACAGTAATACCAGATTTCTTGGGAACAACCTGAACGGGGCTGACCCACTTACTGTCTGAAATAGGGTAGATAATTCCTGCATCTAATAGCTTAAGAACCTCAGTTCGAACTACTTCTTTCATATTGGGGTTTAGTCGACGTTGCATCTCCCTAGAAGGTTTGGTGTCTTCCTCTAAATAGATCTGATGCATACAAACAGTAGGACTTATACCCTTAATGTCTGCTATGGTCCACCCTAAAGCTTCCTTGTTGTTTTGAATGACGGTTACTAGCCTACTTTCCTGATCTATATCCAAGTCGGAAGAAACAATCACAGGTAAAGTCTCAGACGGGCCTAAAAACACATACTTCAGGGTATCTGGCAATGGTTTTAGGTCCAACTTAGGAGGCTCTTCTAAAGAAGGAACTAGGGTAGACTTAGAAACTGGTAGTGGTTCGAACTTAGGTTTCCATCCATTACTAGTATCTAACAAAGGGGTTGAATCTAACAAAGCATTCACCTCATTAATTACATTATCATCATCAAAATCAATCCCAAAGTGAGCTAGGCATTTTTCTAATGGATCTTCTAACAAAGTGTTTGGTAATGACTCCTCGACTAATGTTCCTATCATGTTCACCTCTTCTATATTCGAGTCATCTAGTTCAGAGGGTAGCTTACTAATATTAAAAATTCAGCTCAATAGTCATATTACCAAAAGACAAATTCATAATACCATTTCGACAGTTAATGATCGCATTGGATGTAGCTAAAAACGGGCGACCTAAAATCACTGGTATTTGGTTCTCTGGGTCAGGGACAGGTTGGGTATCTAGGATAACAAAATCCACTGGATAAATAAACTTGTCAACCTCTATGAGAACATCCTCGATCACACCACGAGGAATTTTAACGGACCTATCAGCTAACTGAAGTGTCATCTGGGTAGGTTTCATCTCACCAAGTCCTAGCTTAAGGTACACATGATATGGAAGTAAATTCACACTGGCTCCTAAGTCAAGCAAAGCTTTCTCAACACGGTACTTACCTATTGTACAAGCAATGGTAGGGGACCCTGGGTCTTTATACTTAGGAGTAGTGGTATTCTGAATAATAGAACTCACATGACTAGCTATGAAGGCTTTCTTCTGGACACTGAGCTTACGCTTTCGCGTACACAAGTCCTTAAGGAACTTGGCATAAGAGGGAATCTGCCTAATTGCATCTAATAATGGAAGGTTGATATTAACCTGCTTAAAAACCTCCAATATATCATTAAAGTTGGACTCCCTCTTAGTCGGAACTAGCAGCTGGGGAACGGGGCTCTGGGAACAAAGCTCTGGGAACAAAGCGGGCTAACAGGACCCTCATTGGTCTCTTTGGAGACTCTATCAGTCTCCTCATTTTCTGGCTCAGCAGGGTGAACTACAGCATGTTCACTATCAGGCATGGCAACCTTGTTGTCAACTTTCTTTCCACTCCTAAGGGTTGTGACAGCATTCACATGATTGTACGATTTCTCTCCTTTTGGGTTGGGATCAGTACGACTAGGGAACCTTCCATCTTCTCTCTCACTTATGAACTTAGCTATTTGTCCTACTTGAAGTTCTAATTTGGCAAGACTCTGGGAATTATTCTTCAATTCTTGCCTAGTTTCTTGTTGAAAGCTCATGTGGTTCTTTGTTAGCATTTCATGGTTATTTGCTAACATAGTGAGAGTATCCTCTAAGGTAGAGATCTTTTTCTCGGAAGTGTTCTGAAACTGGGTTTGACCTGAAGAGTTCTTAAAACCAAAACCTGGGGGAGGCTGAGAATTGCTAGACTGGCCTTGACTCTGGCCCTTAGACCAAGAGAAATTAGGATGGTTTATCCAACCAGGGTTGTAGGTTTCTGAGTATGGGTCAAACTTCTGACGGTTCTCAAACCTAGCATTGTTATAGACATCATGGGCTTGCTCTTCACTAACCTGGCCTTCCCAAAATGAATTATCGGGCTCTATTCCACAACTAGAGACTTGAGAGGCTCTATTAGGTTCAACAAGGGACCTATTTTTAGACTGGCCCATTTCCAAAGCTTCTAACCTTCTAGATAAAGCAGCAAACTTAGCATCTGAACCAAAACTTGTATCTACCACATTGGTGCTACTTCTATTGACTAAGAGTCTTTTAGGGGGTTCAATACAAGATTCCCACTGTTGGGATTTTTCAGCGATAACTCCTAAGAAGGTAAAAGCATCATCAGCATTTTTACTAGTGAACTCACCAGCGCACATAGATTCAACCATGGCTTTGGTCGAATAGTCTAAACCATCATAAATAATTTGTACAAGTTTCATATTATCAAATCCATGGTGAGGACACTGAGATAGGAGATCATTGAATCGCTCTAAAAACCTATAAAGAGACTCTCCCTTTTGTTGCACACTAGCACTAATTTTCTGCCTAACAGCTGCAGTTTTATGCTTAGGGTAGAATTTCATATAGAAAGCAGCAATAAGTTCCTGCCATGTTTCAATGGATTCAGATGGTAGGTTGTTTAGCCAGGTCTTGGCTTTATCTCTCAAGGAAAATGGAAACATCTTAAGTTTCAAGACTTCATCAGTAAGGTCTTTTATTCTAATTGTCCCACAGATTTCCTCAAAGTCCCTAATATGGAAATAAGGGTTCTCATCATCTTTTCCTAAGAATATAGGTATCATCTGAAAAATACTAGGTTTTATCTCAAAATTAGCCGTAGTGGCTGGCAATTTAATGCATGAAGCTCGGTTGGTCCTAGTTGGGAACATGTAATCTTTCAAAGTTGCCATCGTTGGCACAACTAGAGTACTAGGGGTACTTTTGTCACTCAGAGATAAATTCTCAAAACTGAAGTTTCCAAAAACAGGGCTCTCAAAAGAAGAGTCTTCGAGCTCCCTGCTTAAATCAGAAGAACTACTAGGTTTTTCGCTAATCAATCGACCTAGAGTATCTCTTTTCCAAGCCCTATTAACAAAATCAGGCATACACTAAAAAGAATTCAAAAAGAAATAAAAATCCTAACAGGAAGGTTCTAGCAATCACACAGCAGGCTGACTCGACTTTACCACAGCAAACCTAAAGATTTCTAGCAAACAACAAGCATGATGGCTCCACTTAGATTGTTTCTAGACCAGCTTCTAATCCTTCGAAAGGGAATTCGTTACAATTTGAGCAAACCCCTCTGGAATCAATCCGAGTTAAAGCAAGTTGAATCGAGGCGAGGGAAGCTCGGTAGAGCTTTGATACCCAAAACCTCACCGATCCAATGCGGCGCAGTCACGCATTCAACTCGCAGAAATCGTCAAGAACTTCGAGGTGTGCTTAAAAGAGTAACCAATATTTTTCGAATGATTGTCCTGTTAAGCTCGATACCCTATAGGTCTCTTTCTAGTCCAAATTTTAGGCTTAGGTTCGCTTTAGGTTTCGTTTTCCTAAGGCGGGAAAGAAGGGAGCGGTGATGAAATCCGAACCCTTATCTTGTTTAGGCCAGGCCTTGCCCTTTACTAGGAATATAAAAACAGTCTGGTTCGTCCTCAAACAATTATCACCTTAAGGAATACAGTAACCCGCTTGCAGGAGATTCGCGAGTGTTTCGATTGGACTTACCTCCCGTACCAGACGGGGGATGAACCGTTGTTGTCGACTCGGGCCACGACTCCTATGCCGTGTGCGAACCCGAGGGGCCGAGACGATATTGTAATCGTCGTCCTTCCCTGCAAACAGTTTATATTTAAGGGTACCCTTCCGTAGGGTATAAAAAATAAAAATAAAATGTCCAAAGTTCACAGTCCAAAGTCCAAAAATAAAATGCAAAAACAAAAATGAACGCCTAAAAAAACAGAAATCTCTCTTTTTTTTTTCTCTTTTTATCAAAAAAAATAAATAAAATTCTTCTTCTTTTGCTCCTTTTGCTTTGCCTTTTAGTCCAAGTCTTTAAATGTCCACCAAAAACTTTGGAAAAAATTTCTTTCGCTCCAACTTCAAGAATCTGAAAGAAAAAGACAAAAAAACAGAAACGTAACGAAGAACAAATAAATAAAAAAAAAATCTAAAAAAAATAATAACTAAACACAAATCCGCGTCGGCGGCGCCAAAAATTTGATGTATTTTTCAAATGATGTTGTAGTTATGGTAAAAACTGGTTCTTTTCAGACTTGTGAAGAAAACAATTTTTATAGATTTAAATTAAACAGGCAACTAAATAAAATAATTCAAAGTTTTGGAGAAAAATACCAAGACTAGGATTCCACCATTGACCAAATAAATATTAAACTCTAAATAATATTCATGCAATTCTATCTTTAAAAATAATTCTAATATTTGCCTCAAATATATTTTTGAAGTAATAATTGTAATCACAAAGTATAAAACATCAAAAGTTTTTAAAACCCAGCATGCTTCATCAAAATAATTCACAACTATTCAATAAAAACTAATATTTCAAATTCAATTCCATGCAAATAATCAAATAATAATATTGCAATAAATAATAAAATTAGAATTATACCAATCAATATGGATCAATGGCTTCATCCGTCGTCTCGGCTAAGGGGTTTAGCTCCTCATCCCAAAAACACACTCACAAGATAAATTCATGGCTAAAATAGGTGTTTTTATTGATGTATATAAGATGAAACAGGAATTAGCAACGCTGCAGAAGTGTTACATCGTCACTGTTACAAAGGGGTAAGTGCTGAAAATTAAACGATAGTTTTCTGTTGCTGTAAAACAACGACACTCGTTTCTGTTTTAAGACTGTTGAAGAACGACTGCCTTAGCAGGTCTGTTCTTCCTCTTCTTCTTCCTCCTCGAACAGCAGCAGCAGCAGCACTGTAACTCTCTGTAATCGCTTCTCCTCGGCTCTCCTCGACTCTAAACTCTCTCCTAAGGTTTTTCAACCCTTTTTATGACTTGAAACCACTCTTATATATCCCACAGACCCCAAATATCTCGTATAAATTCAAGATTTCTTCTCCGTGCAGTTAAGAGAATATCTCTCTTCAATCCTCCCTGTACGCGTCTTCTGACCTCTTCTGAGTTATCTAAACTCTCCAAACTCCAACTAATACTTGAACAGGACCAGGTACATCCATATCCTGGCGTCAAAGTCCTCCAGAAATCTCTCAAAAATCTTCTAAACTTGAAACAGAACACGTCTCTCTGTTGAGACTTTGAAACCCTCTCTCGACCATTCCAGCCCAATTGGTTGGGTCCAATCGATTGTAACAGACCTGTTGAGTCTTGTAGAGTCCATACGTACCAAATACAGCCATTGAATCTCCTAAAATCACGTAGAAATTCGATCTCCAAATCTGCTCCTCGCTGCATGCATTTTCCCGCCAAAAATGCATTTTTGAAAACGTGAAGAAATGTGACCTTCCCCTATCCAGTCCCGGTCTCCCTTTAGCAGATGCCTGGAAATGGGTCACCCCTTAGTAATTAGGTTACCCCTTATCCAAAGTGAGAGTCCGTATAGTAATTTTCTCCCTCGAGCGCAAAAACCACTTTTTTAGCCAATTTCGCCGCAAAAGCTTATTTCTCCAGAAATACCTACAGGGACATAAAAAGCCATAATAAGTACAAAAATGGGTACTAACACAATATACAATTGGGCTATATTAGACACATAAATGCGTCTATCAAGTATCAAGTAATATGTTTGAACAATAAATGATAAGAGTTATATACATGTTCAAATATGTCAACATCCGAAAGTTTCTTGGCAAACCCTAATTCCAAGCTTCACATAAAACTTACAGAGATATGTGAATATTGGAAACTCGGTTTTGCTTGTTGGGATCGGTTATACCAACCTCACAATGTAAGTTGTGATCGGTTATACCATGTTTCCCAAACCAGGTTGTGATGGTCACACCTTGCTTCCTAGAGGCAGCTTGTGATCGGTTACACCTTACTTCCTGAGTTAGCTTGTGATTGGTTACATCTTTCTTCCCAAAGGTAGCTTGTAATCGATTACAACTAACTTCTCAATTTATCTTGTGACCGGTTATACCTTAGTTCCCAAAGTAACTTATGTTCGGTTACAACTTGCATTCTAATATAGCTTGTGATTGGTTATACCTTGATTTACAATGCAGCTCATGACCGATTACAACTAACTATAGGCTAAGACCGGTTATACCTTAAGTCTCAACAGAGTTAAGATAGGTTCAACCAAGGTCATCTTCCATTGGTCATCCAAAAAGATATTCAAAGAATAGCAAGACCAATCATGATTTCCCTTTCGATTATGAAAACAAGTTCATACATCTACTTCCTTAAACTCACGTAAAGATACATAGTTTTCTAGGATGAAATCTCACCTATATAATGCACACATAATCCAATAACTATATACAATAGATTATGTCGGTGTCGTATATACGAAGTTCCAAAAGAGAAGCGTTTATACTTCGTAATATGTTTTCCTTGACACTTTGATCATACTATTATGACCAAGTCTCACCACTAGAGTATTATATACAATATATACAGCTTCGCATGTTACGTTTTCAATATAGCACGACTTGAAAGATACGTTAGGAATGGAAACAAGATCAAGTCAATATTACGAACCTTAAGTGGAAAGACGATGTCACTGTTGTAGTCGTTACTTCTTCTCATTCTTCAAGTCTTCGGAGTAATACTTGTATGTCTCAACATTCTAGACTTTTTAGTCTAACCTAAACGAAGTTGACTCTAGTATTTAATCAAGCGACTCTAGATGAGTTTTGATACAATATGGCAACCAAACTTGACATACCAATGCCTGGTGAGTTCAACCGAGCTATTCTCTAACACGGGATATCATCAATCAACATTGACATTGATGCTCCTTTCTAAGCAGGTAACGCTAGACATGGCATTAGTCAGTCGGATACTCATAGGCATTGGAATAAGTGATGTCATTCATATAATCTGATGATATCGATATGATGAGAGATACAAACAAGTGACATCAATGTGTTGATGATGCAATTCAATGGTACCGATTATCCTTGTTTGTGAAAACAAGTACTCTGATCTTATGAGAAAGATTGGTGATCGAAACTTTATAATAAGCATAAATTCTAAGCTAGTGTACTTAGGTTGTTGTTCTAGGAACCATTGCAGTATGTAATAAAAAAAATAGTGATCAGAATTTCCGTCCACTTTGTTAGAGCACTGCTCGGTCGAACTCGCATGTGTTGCTATCTCAAGCATGTTTGTCAATGTTAGTGATCAAAACTATAAGTCATGATTTCTATCCTATTTATAGATGTCTCGGACTAGGACATAGATTGTGTAGTTGAGCTTAGTTTTCACGGCATTCATCATTTGAAGACGAAGAACTACTAAGGGGAGATTGTGGAACTTCATCGACAAAAGGTATGTGGAGACTTGAACTCATCTATCTCTTGGAAAGTCTATTTCTACTCTATCTCCTATATTGAGACATAAGTCGTATTACGATATAGTTTTCTATATACACATTTGAGATTTCGAGCTGAGTTTAACTCGCTTACATATTTCTCGAAATCCGTGTTGGCAAGCTTTTGCTTCGACCAAGTTCATATTATAGCATGTGAAAATTTCCGAGTAACATCTTACATGGTTTGTGTGATACAATCATTTGGTGTTGTCTTGGAATATTTCGTAATGATTATTTCAATAACTTGAAAATTGCTTTGATGCTAATAGTGTGTGAAAACGGCTATTGTCATCCTCTAAGAAAGTTTCAATGATTGAAATAAGAGTTTAGAACACTTAACCATTATTGGATATGTCATGTTGTGCACTCTTGCACATATGTAATCCATGACCGGGAACCATAGTATGCACACCCATTTGCGTACCTGTCGGTTTGAGAAATTCGGAAACCTAAGTATGCGTACCCATTTGCGTACTGGTGTACAAGTTCATGTCCGAGAATTTTTGCTGGGATTTGAAGTTTGCGTACCCATTTGCGTACAGGCGTAACTCAATCTTAGTCCGGGTATTTCAAGTATGCGTACCCGTTTGCATACTTGAAGGTTAAAGTTCTAAAATCGGTTATGAACGTGAACATAAACATTTATATAATAAGGAATGCAATCTTTGCAAACCGTGGCTATAATGTTCATGATTGATTCGAGTGAATCAAACCGATTTTGCTTCAATTGTGTTCCTGTATAATTCTATGAGAATATAGCAATTGAACAACTCTTTAACTAGTTTCATTTGAGTCATTTGAACTAGTTATGGTTAAGATGAATAAGGTTGATATGAGAGTAATCATATGGCTAACCTCGGTTAACTATTTGTGAACCAACATGGTGTACACGTTTAGGTACGGTTACATAAACTTTAATGAGGGTACATTTCATTTGTGTGTAACAAGATAAGTTTGATCTAACGGTTGAAAGATATTAGCTTGATTGAATCAGGTTTTTCATCTAACGGTGAATATTGAATATTTTGTTACCATGGTAACTTGGATTGCAAACCCTGACTTGAAAACTATATAAAGGAGAACTCTAGCAACTGGGAAATCTAATCCCCACACCTCTTGTGTGTTACTATTTGCATAAACTAGAGTCGATTCTCCTTTAACCGTAGGTTTCTATTGAGACCATGCAGGTTAACGACTTCAAAGACTTCATTAGGATTGTGAAGCCAGACCCAACTATTTTCTTTCTAGTTGTGTGTTCTGATCTTGCCCGATTCTATCGTATTGAGTACAATTGAAATAATTGACTCGAGATTAATTTCTCCGATAGGCAAGATAAAAGTAATCACAAACATATTTGTCTCATCATTTGTGATTCCACAATATCTTGTTTCGCTAGTCGATTAAGATTATTGTGAGGTGATTGATAATACTAGGCTGTTCTTCGGGAATATAAGTCCGGTTTATCAATTGGTTCCTGTTCACCTTGACTTTTTAAAAAACAGAACAAAAACTCTTGGGTATTTCTGTGGGAGACAGATTTATTCAATCTATAGACTTTTATGTGTGAGATACATTTGTTTATCAAGTCTTCTACTTTGGGTCGTAGAAACTCTTGGTTCTGGGTGAGATCAACTAAGGGAATCAAGTGCATAGTATCCTGCTGGGATCAGAGACGTAAGGAACGCAACTGTACCTTGAATCATTGTGAGATTGATTATGGTTCAACTACATTCCAGTCCGAAGTTAATTGGCAGTAGGCTAGAGTCTGTAACGGCTTAATACAGTGTGGTGTTCAATCTAGACTATGTCCCGGGGTTTTTCTGCATTTGTGGTTTCCTCGTTAACAAAATTCTAGTGTCTGTGTTATTTATTTTCCGCATTACATTTTGTTATATAATTGAAATATCACAGGTTATGCGTGAAGATCAATCAATTAGAATATCCAACCTTTGGTTGTTGATTTACATTGATTGACACTTGAACATTGGTCTTTGGTACCGTTCAAGTAACTCCTCTTATATTCAATCGGGCTCGCATATTTCTATTTGCTGATTGCGGATTGAATTAAGAGTTAGAGATATTAAAATCTTTGATATACTTTACTCTAGATTGAGTCTGACTGTCTAGTTGATTCTCTAGAAAGTATATTAAAGTAAGTCCTCTCAGATTTCCAAACGAATTGTTGGGTGTGGTTGTTTGACCCCCCACATTTTTAATTGGTATCAAAGCAGGCAAACACGTTAAAGACCTTATAAGTCTGTGTTTGTAGCAATCTGCGTTTTGAGGACCTACAAAGTATCTCACAAGATAACGCATATCGATATGTCTTCCAAATATTCTGATTACACCAATAATCTTGGGTTTGCCTTAAAGGATATCTCCTTAGTAAATTCTATTGAATCCCGAGGGAAAAACAAGATTTGTGAGCTCATGTCAGAATCCGAAATGGAACTCACCAGAACATTAAAAAAATATGTTGATATCATTGACCTTCAAGTTTCTGAAATCAAGACTCTTGAAGAAAATAATGATCAGCTTATTGATGAATTTGAGAAAACCCTTGAAAGGGAACGCGAGCTCTACATCTTCATTGAATCTCTCTATAACAACATTGAACAATTGGTTCAAGAAACTACTCTACAACGTGAAAAGATTAGTACTCTTGAAGATACTGTTAGAGAAGACTCAATTAGAGAAAAGTGTTCAATCAAGGCTCATTCATCAGAAATAAACAGCTATCGTGTTGAAAAAGAGAAACTTGTTGCATCTCTTCAACTTTCCCGAGAACAGTGTAACGCCTTAAAAAGAAAAAGCTCTGTCTTGATGATTAAGACATCCTCTACTCCTTTTCCTGATACTCACAAGGTTTTACCTAGCGTAAAGAAAAATTCCTCCAATGAATTACCTACGGTGAAGCACTTGCAAAATTCGCATGTGCAGGCAGAAGTTTTGAGTCAAGGAAATCATGTCTCAATTCCACGATGTTGTTGCTTCTATGGGAAAAAGAATCAATATGCTCTTCATTGTTTTGCTAGGTGGAAACAAATTTCTAATCTCCATAATTTGCTTCTTTGTACTCTCAATGGAGTAAATCGTCTGACGGCTTCTACTGTGAATCTCTTGCCTGCAGAAAACCATAAATCTTATAAAAATGATCTCTCTTTTAGAAATCGTCACATGTTACAAGTTCATCTTAATGGTATAAATTATTGTGTCACTAATGAACACATTCCCTGTGTTTATAAGAATGAGTCTGGTAAATCTAAGTCTAGGAAATGGATTTCTCTGAATCCTGACCCTCTTGAACCAATCTCAAGAGGTCCTAGATTTTGTCTTTAGAGAAATCCTTTTGACGGATATGTTAAACAGGTTGTGTCCTACTCATCTGGGATGAAAATCAACTGAAGAAACGCAAAAAACACAAAGGTCAAACATTCAGATGATGTTTACAACTCATTCCTCAATGATCATAGTGGGATTACTTCTCACTCTACCACTTGATTCCAGGTATCTTCATCCTTGTACCTAGCTTGGGAGATGCAAGGATGATAATTGAGAAATGCTCAAGTGTGTTATATAATATTTCTGTTTTTTGTTGTGTGTGTTCTTATTGCTGCTGGTCCACGAACGTTCGTGTCCTCCTATAGTGAGTTCATAGGGTTTCCATAACAAGAGTTTCCTTCTCCTGTTTACAAACACACACACACACACACACACACACACACACACACACACACACACACACACATATATATATATATATTGTGTTATTCCATCCCTAACAAAAATTATATGGAGAACTCTGCAAAATCTCAAGATATTGTGCATCTTGATATGGAGGAAGACACTCAAGGAGGTGAGTCGATTCAAGAGATGGTTCTAAAGAAGATGCTTGCAGGGAAGGAACACAACTCCTGGGTTGATGATTCTGTCAAGGATTTAACTCGTTTTCAGAACGACTCAAAGGTCGAGTTTGCAAATCTCCAACTGCAAATAAACCAACTCTTAGATGGTCAGGCAAAAATCGTTGCAAATCAAAATACTCTGATACAAAATCAAAAGAAACTCATCATGGACTGTGTCAAGACTAGACAACTTGCTCGGGTTGTTGATCGTAAATTTTGTGTTCTAGAGTCTGTAGCGGCTTAATACAGTGTAGTGTTCAATTTGGACTAGGTCCCGGGGTTTTTCTGCATTTGTGGTTTCCTCGTTAACAAAATTCTGGTGTCTGTGTTATTTCTTTTCCGCATTATATTTTGTTATATAATTGAAATATCACAGGTTGTGCGTTAAGATCAATCAATTAGAATATCCAACCTTTGGTTGTTGATTTACATTGATTGACACTTGAACATTGGTCTTTGGTACCGTTCAAGTAACTCCTCTTTCAATCGGGCTCGCAGATTTCTATTTGCTGATTGCGGATTGAATTAAGAGTTAGATATATTAAACTCTTTGATATACTTTACTCTAGATTGAGTCTGACTATCTAGTTGATTCTCTAGAAAGTATATTAGAGTAAGTCCTCTCAGATTGCCAAACGAATTGTCGGGTGTGGTTGTTAGACCTCCGCATTTTCACACTTCATGTGGGATTAACTCATATTTGTTGTGTCGAATTGGTGTCATGCACTTCTAGTTTATTATAGTAGGTTTTTGGCCCGGAAACCCAGAAGTGGCATCAACTTATGTGATTAATATTTATAATTTTCAATTCGTGATTTAGGTTATTATTTTATTTGTCTTCAGTTCATATATTTAATTTATATTTTTTTAACAACTCTTTAACAACATCTTGTTGTGTGCTTTTACTTTACTTTCTGCATTGTAATTTGTTTAAGTTATAATTAAAGTAATTGCACTGGTAAGTTAATCCCAAACACTTGGGTTGATCCCTATAGTTTAATGTTCGGTTTTGAACTAGTAACTATATACCAAGTGTATACCTTGTGGTTTGCTATCTTTTTGACAGTTTCTGTCTATATTAGATCACACAAGGTATCAGACTTATAGGTTGATATCAAAAAGATTATGGTGTACTTGGTACCCTCGTCATTTCAATAATATAAAAAATATGACGAAAAGAGTAATAGACAAAAAACCTATCTTAATTTGGATTTTCAATCTGGCACAAGATTTCATTTTTCAATTGTACTTTCCAACTGTTTACCAGTAACTAAATGATCCTGAGTAGACCCGTTATTGTTTGTAGTAACAAGATGTTATTGGGAAGTATACACATAGATCCTTGTGTCGTAGTGTTAGTTATATCTAGGGAATACACAACATAAGTATTTATTTATATAAGAACCAAACATATTGTGGTCTTCCTTGGTATATAACTTGGGTAAAATAAACCAATTTTGATGCTCTTACTAACACGATTTACATGTGGGGGAGTTGGATAACATTGTAATTTATCATAGTCAATCTATGCAATTACTTCTTCGAAATTCACCTGTGGATTTTCTTCTATTCCATACAATTGAAGTCAACATGTGCATACCATTTTCACATTAACAAAGTTTGCAAAACCTTATAGTAGGTTATTCCTTTTAAATTTCAGTTTTAGTATGTTATTGAAAGGTATAAATTTAATATTTAAGTAATTTTTCTATATCTAAAAACGCTTTTCTAAGGAATTAACCCAGAAAATTCTTGCATGCACGTATTCACCGAAGGCCCTTTACCCAAGCTTATAAGCAAATAAACACAAGAGTGAGCATATAGTAAATATTAGGATAAGTGACTATAATTAAGGTGATTTGATTAAGCAATGTTTGGAGAATGACTAAGAAATTTCCACTTACTACGTTGTTGTACTGATGATTAACATTTACCTCTTTTTTTAAGAGAGGGAACGGGAACGTGACCTATAATATCTTCTTCGAATTAACGAAGGTAACACATGGACTTTCCAATTGGAGTAGTTTCTTATTATAAAAAAATGTCCAGAAATAGGGCGAAGATGGGTGAATGCCTAAAGATGTATGGATCTTATAGAGAGTATCATACACGACAAAAAAAACCCAGAAAATGTTTAGCTTTAAAACAACAACAAGTGGAAATCAGGAAAAATAATTGACAAAAGAAAACCAAATAGAAACCATCCAAATTCTCTAATGAGTGGAATTCATGCCATAAGATATTCTCTCTTCGTTTTTATTGGTCCTCTGTTAACAGGATTGTCTACTCACCCTAAGAAGCAAGCCGAAAATGAGATTGGATCAATGTGGCTCATTGAGATTGAGTTTGATTATTGGTCTAGTGGTTTTAGGTGCCTTATTCTGATTCATAGTTGAAGACGGAAGCAAAGAAACTAACTAAAAGGAATCTATCTGTGAAACTAAAAAGCTAAAAAAAGTTCAGCAAATAGGACAAACAAAAATTACAAGGGAGTATGAAGGTTTAGTGAGAGAAAAGTATTAGAATTAAGATGTTTAAAGTGAGATTTTCATCCATAAGGAAGTGAACAAGATTCTACTTTAGTAACTATAACAGCCTTAGATACTATATACATTTGGATATTCAACTTTTCAGTCTAATATGTCAACGAAGTCACAACAAAATTCTAATATGCTTCTATAATAGTTTATTAATTATTGTTGTATTTTGTATTAATTAGACAACACACTCAAACATAACAATTAAAAGTTCTTCTTATTAGGTATCCACGCATGGCTAAGAGGCTGAGGAGGCTACTTGTAAAGATCATGATGATAGACCCCTCAAGAAATAGTGTTAAAAGAGATCCACCATACTGAGATACATATACTCCCTCCGTCTCTAAAAGATAGGCAGGTTTGTGTGTAAATTTACACACAAACCTGCCTATCTTTTAGAGACGGAGGTAGTATGTTCTAGACTCTTGAATTATTGGATGCGGGCTTGAGCTTGGCTCGTCACCTTTCTCTGGAGTTGGGCTTTAGATAAGGTACATAATTACTTGCAAGCCATAAACCATTACTTAACCACTCATATCCTTATGGATGCTATAATTTTTTCAAATATATCTCTTAAACCTTAAAGTCTTAATTTTATTCCGAGACTTCAAAGAGAACTCTTCAAGTCATCCAGATCTCCGTCTTCATGGAATAGGGGAATCAACTTCAACATGTCATTGTCTTCTATCTTGGACTTCAATTCTGCAGAAAATTTTCATCGTTGTATTTTTAACACATAAAGGACTTCAATGAATCATTTGTGAAGAGTTCTTGTACATGAGACTTGTTATATGCTTGTTGTAAATAATTATTTTGTAACTACGAGCATTGTTGTGACAATTAAATCACTTCAACTGACAAACAAATAGCATAAGAAATAAGCTTGAAATATTAGTGGTGTTACACTGGTATATAAGAAATTAAGAAAAAGTCAGAGTTTAATACTCCTTTTTTACAACGATGAAGTGAAAACTTGTGTTTTGACGAACTAAAAGACATAAAAGCATAAGAAATTGAAGATTTTATCTAAGATGAAATCCTCGGATTCAGTGATAAAATATTGAGCTCTGAACCAAGGTTTGATACAAATAAGGATGAGGAAGTAAGCAATGATGAAAAGGAAATCTTTAAAAATTGATTTCAATAATTTGGTTTCGTGACGGAAGAGAATTATACAAAGATTTGTAATAATTATGATAATTAGATTTTACATAAATGATTTGTTTGTTATCAATTATATTACTTATGCACCACTATTTAATTTTTTTTTTAATACAGATGACCCACTAAAAACATTAACAAATAATTTTATATTTTATATAATTACCAAAATCGTGGGACCATAGATGAAAATTATCATCATTTCTACGCATTTTAAAGCCAAAAATAACAGGAAATATCAAAAAATTCCCAAAGGCCCTTGGGCCGCGAACATAGACTTAATCGCACTGTTTCTCAACTTATATTTCTCCCACACCTCTACAAAATTCTAGCACGGTCCTTCAGTAATAACCACGGATCCCAATGTTAGCAACTAGCGTCTCATCAAAATTCACTAAGATAACTAAGTAATGAAATATTATTTATGCCGAATAGAAAATGGGTCTTTCTCCTTTTAAAATTTATTTAATTTCAGATAAAAATGAAAAAAATTGGGAAAATTATATTTTGTGGAATAGGCAGAGTGCAATATAGCAGTGCTAGGAGATCACATAATAGTGAATCCTTCTTATCAACAGTCCACTACTAGCTGACATTGTCTCAAATTAAGATTTAGAAATTAGTAATTTCTTTTCTATTACCAAATCTGCTTGGACTGGTTCTAAAGAATTGATATCCTACCTAGTATATCCATATATATACTGTCGCTAAATTAGATTCAACGAAAAATGCTAAAAGTTTCATAGGTATGCATGACTATCGCAGTATAAGGGCTGGTGCTTGTCTGTATCCTTTAGTGTCAATTCAGCTATCAAATACACATATTAAGGCTGGTGCTAGTCTGTATCAGTTACTGTCATTTTGCGAAGTTCTATAGTATCAGTATCAACCAACACCAACCGATATCATTGCGATAGTAACATATACCATTTTGTATGAACCGTGAAGGGTAATTTGTTAGCTACACGGTAAATAAAATATTTTGGAAGTCCATATTTGAATTATTAGAAAATGCCAAACAAAAAACAATTTGTCGATATCAGGCATGAACTGTAAAATAATAGGCCCACAAAAGACAGGTCCCAGCCGGCCAGACAGTCATTCACCATGTGGGCCCAAGATTTTTAAAGATACCAAATCCAAGTACAAGATCCGCTTCTGTAATATTATAATCAAGCCCACCACAATAAAACACATATGGGACCCACGCTATTATTATTAAACTGACAAATATTTAAAAAATATATAGAAAAACGTATTGTACTGAGTACCTTTTTATTTTTGTGGTGGTGGTATCTAGGATTGATCAGATCTGGGCTTCTGGGCCTTTTTCTGTTAGATAGTTATTTTTAATAAAAACAACCTCTTTCTTCCCTGAGTACCTGATTAGTTAATCCAACTCGAGGAAAATTCGAAATTTTAACTCCAAATTCTTAATTTCCTGCTCTTGTATGGTAGGGAAATTCTTGATGAACCGTGAATAAACTGAAGACGAAAACAAAATAGAACACATGGGTTGTGTCAGATACCATACCCCATGAGAGAGAGAAGAAGACACCCATGTGATTGTCTTTCTCTCTCTCTCATAAAAGTTAGTTCTGAGCCCTGAGCCAACCCACCACCTAAAAAGATTGAAATAAAGACAGTGACCCGCAAATAGAGCTATTATTCAGAGTCCTCAGAGAGGAGAAACATTTTAAAGTGTTGTGCTGTTTTTTTTTAATGTATGTTTGACCCTCCCTATAAGGTTTTTTTTTTCTCTCTTGAATTCTGAATCTAGTGATGATATCGATCATAATAATGTAGAAGAAGATGATGATGGTGATAATACTGTGTTCTATTAATAACAAATTAAGAAAGACAATAGAAAAAAAGGGAAAAGATAAAAAGGGGGAAAAAAAAGCAAAAAAAGTAAAAGTGATGGTTAAAACAAGTTGGTACATATTCTTTCTTCTTTTTTTCTTTTTGGTTTCTTTCTTTTTCTACTACAATTCTACATGACCAAAGTTTGAGCTGTAAAAACTTTAGCTTTTCTCCCCTTCTGCCTGCAATGAATTGATGTTGATGTTGATGTTGTTGTTGATGTTTTGTAATTAGTAGTATTAGACACTAGATTTTCTTTCAGCTTCTTTTTCCTTTATTCATGTGAAAATGGGGAAGAAGCCAAAGGATACAACTTACAGGAGGGGCTTTTACTACTACTAACCCATATCCTCCATCCATCCAAGAAGCTTTTTTCTGTGGGGATCACACCTCAAAGTAGTCTCATCTCAAATGAGGTTCATGTGTCTCTCTCTGTATGTATTGCATTTTGTATTGTGGTAAGTAGTATTGTATTTGAATCTCCATACCATTACAATGGCTACGTCACGGACATGACAATCGGCCCTGATGATGAAGTCTTTCTTCTCTACATTCCTACTTATGTTATTTGGGGTAAAACTAAAATGTATCTCCTGTCCTCTGTTTGAATCTAACAAGTCTTCATTGATTTCGGTTCTCTGAAAATTTGAATAGTATAAGTTATACCATTAACACAGGCAACGAGAAAAGAACAACTACCCAAACAATGTAAAATTTAACAAGTCCAAAGGATTTGAAGTAAACTTACCTAGTGAAACCAGTCCCGCTGTTGCTGGACGGCCAAACCGCCCCAATCCCGGACTTACATTTCTATAGCTCCTTGCCCCGAAGAGAACCTGAAATGAATTCAATGTACTTTTAAATACAAACTTCCTTCCTTATTACCCAGTCAGTTTCAATTATATGCTGATGATACAAAACAGGTAACTTGAGACTGAAGACTAACTTGTTTAATAATAATATTCACTAGTAATCTGTAGTAATAATTATACCTGGGCATTGGGAAGAAACATGATTTAAAGGATGCCATATCCAGAGTAGAAGTTGGAGGAAACAACGATGATGCTAATACGTTACTATGGATACTAGATGGAGATGATAATGATGAAGAGAATGCAGAGGAAGCAGCAATGCTCCTCTCAGCCTCTGCTGTATCGGTGGAGAAGAAAGAAGAAGAATCCCCACCAGACGCAAATGGACTGTCGGGAAGATTGTGCTCCGAGCTGCTGCACTCATTCAAAATTTCTAATTTAGAAGGTTGAAAATCCAAAAGCTAGAGGAGGTCAACCAGATCTAAGGGGGGCAGGTCTACAATTGGTAATGCATCATAAATGAGCTACCATACTTCTCTATCCAAAAGCATTTACTAGGTCCAAGTAAAAGTTGGATTAACATCTCTTAATTCTTACCCTTCATGGACTTCGCTTTCCCCATTGGGTTTCTCCTCAGTGATATTGTCAACAAAAACGAGTTCTTCTTTCTTAGCATCCATATTTACTGCCAGCTGCTGAGAATGCTGATCCCCTCCGAGCTGATCAGAACCAGGGGAAGTGGCTGCAGCAGGGCTTCCACAATTTTCTATAAAAAAGAGAAATTACCAAGTGAGATAATATGTACCTTCAGCAATTGATATACCAATTGAAAATAATAAGAACTAAAAAAATATTAACTGAAAATAATTAGTGTAATTTGTGATACCTTCACGGGTCTCGGAACTCCTGGGAGAGGACATTGAATTGATCAGAGTTTGATTGAGGAAGGCATGAGAGTGAGTTGGAGAAGGAATTGGAACAGCTCCCATGGATAAATTTCTATGGTGGTGTTTCTTGATGTCTAGAAGTTGCAAGCCCATCAATCTGCGACTTTGCATATCTATTGCTTGTTGAAGCTCTGCCTGTTCCTCCAATTTTCTTCTCAATAACAAATCCTGGTTGTTGTACAACATCCTTGCTCCACCTGCAAAATTAAGTTGGATAATTGAGAAATCAAAACACTGTACGATTTCCTACATTATTCATAATTAGATCCCAATTCTTAACCATTAGAACATTTTAGACCAAAACTACAAAAAATGAACTGATTAGCATACCAAGTTGTTGCAAGTCGTAAGGATCTCTAGAGTCTAAACCGGTGGGGGTAGTACAAGATGAATATTCTCCTCTTTCACCTTGGTTCTGTTGCTTCCTGTTAATTACAGATGAAGAACTAAATATCAGAATGCTACAGAAACTGGAGCTGTAGAGATGTCTAACTAAAAATTTGTCTAGAGAAAAAGTCCACATACTTATCAGGGACTTTCCCCTTTTCCTTGTAAGGCTTGACGAGAACACGAGCATCACATACGAAATGTGGGTTTCCTTTTGCCAGGATCAGTTTCACAGTTTCTGGGTACACAAATGTGACAAACCCGAACATTCTCTTCTGCTGATATGGAATCCTCACATCTTGCACTGGCCCGTAAATGCTTCAACAAACAAAAGAAAATAAATCAGTGTTACCAGAACATCAAATTTTCAGAGAGTTGGTTTGAATTTGAACTTGAGAAGTAGCTCAATGTGAATTGAAGTCTTGAACTTCACTCTTTCAATATACTAGTGAAAAAGGGAACTCCAAGTAATCAAAAGAAAAACATAATAGTACATAGTATTAATTTTCTTTCTTTTTTTAAATCCGGAGTATGGTAATTGAGAGAACCAACCTGAAGTAATTGGAAACATCTTCTTCTCTAAAAGTGCTATCAGCAGGGAAAGTCAAGTAGATTTGCCTAGAACCTGGGTTAATCATTCCACCTCCTGAGCTCGAGAATTCGCTCCTTTCCATTCGATTCCTTCCGAATTTCATGTCTTCTCCTAAAAGCAATGCTGCAGCAGCCGCTCTAAAATAAAAAAAAAACTTAAGATTAACACAAACACTTGAAATAACCACCCCAAAGTCTTCAAAATAGTTGAATTAACTTAACATTACCTCTGGTTATCATTCTGTTGCTGTTGCAACAAGAAATTCATGCATTTCCCAGCCACTGAAGTGTAAGGTAAAGAACTAGTACCCAATAGCTGAGAAGCAGTGTTCAACCTCATCTGCTGCTGTTGTTGTTGCTGCTGAGCAGCTTTGGATCTGAGTAACTCTTGGCACTGTTCCATGAAATCAATTTTTGAAGGAGAACCCACCATGGATGGTGAATCAGGAGAATCACCATGGAGGAACCGACAGGTTGTTCCATTCTTACAGTAACCTCTGTTGTAGTACAGACATGGTTTCCATCCAAAACCAGAACCCAAAGGGTCAGAACCCAAGCAGATATCAGTAACAGAACAACTTCTTCTGTGACTACCATTACTCATAGCAGCAGCAGCAGAATTATTAGCAGCGTTTCCCCAATTGGCAGCATAATTAGGGAACAGCATACCGTCAGAATTACTACTTGGACTTGAAACTTGCTCAAGTGATGGGTAGAAGAAATCATTGTTGTTCTTTTCATTCAGGAAAGATAACTGCTCTTGAAGTTGGAAATCATCAATCAGGTCTGCGGAAGAGCCCAAATTCATATTACTGTTGCTAAACCCATTCATTGCAGCAGCATATGAAAGAGACGAAGAAGAATTGGGACTGATGAGAAAATCATCAGAGTTCTGAAAATCAGAGTAAGATGAAGGAACAGAAGACCCCCACGAACTAGGGTTTGGTAAACTAAGGTTACTAAGCATTCTTGAAGTCGCAATACTAGTTGAAGAAGTAGTATTATTATTAGTTGAAATAGGTATAGTATTACTTGTAGTTGTAGTAGCAGTTGAAGAATTTGAAGACGAAAACGAAGAAGAATTCTGTCTGGAAAGTGAATTAGGGTTTGAAGAAGAGAAAAAAGGAGAAGGAGAAGAAGGTGTTGAAGGTGTAGAACAAGTGTTTGATGAAATACCTAACTCAGTTCTTGCTTTGATTATTAGTGAATGAAGTAACGATTCAGGACCAAAAGCAAGTCTAATCATCTCCTTTTCACCGTGGTCTTTGATTAACAACAAACCCATGATTTTCGAAGCATTCTCAGGATCTAGGGTTTGTATTCTTGAGAAAACTATCCTTGTTGCTTCATAAGCATCCATGGCTGAAAAGCCAAAAAAAAAAAAAACACCAAAAACCAAAGTTTATGAATCAATATTTAGAAGGAACGAACTCAGTTATTATCATCACTCATCAAAACACACACGAGTGACTGCTGATGTTATTGCTGTGAGTGAGTGCGTGCAAACACACACACTGAGCCCTTTCCTTGACTGAGTGTGTGCGAGTTTTGGGGTTCTTTCTCTCTATTTGTAAGTCTAAGTTTTGAGTTTAATCTTTTCTAGGGCTTCTTTCTAATTATACAGATTTTTAATATTTCTCCTTTTTTTTTTTGTATTTTGGTCAATGAGCTGTAATATATTTTTGAATGATTTTTTGTATCTTACTCTTAGATATGTCTTCTATCTCTCTTACCTAACCCACATTTCAGCAGTGCTTTACTAACCACTGCTCCTCCTCCTGCTGCAAATCTGAGACTACTGGTAAAACTGAATCAGAAAGAAAGTGAAAGGAGATAGGGAGAGCTGAAAGAGAGGAAAATTTTGGGCAGAGGGAGTAAAAATGCAAAGAAATTCAAAGTTTAAAGAGAAAGTAAATTTTCTTTGCTTTTTAATTTTTTTTGGTTGAAAATAGGAATTGGAAAGGGAGAGTGAAGGATTTTTGTTTCTGTCTGTGATGGGTGTGTGTGTGTTAATAATAAAAGTTAAAATAAAGTTAGTGATGTTTTTTCATTTTTCTTCTCTATAATACTCTTTTAATTAAAGAAGAAAAAAAATGATTATGATAACCAAATAAAGTGAAATGGTGATCATACGCCCGCCCACTTTGATCCCTATGGCTGCACTCCAAAATTCAAAATGCTATACTTGGCGCAATGAGGAAAATATTTTGTTCCTCGCGTGTTACTCTTGCATTTTGTTAAATATCGATCGTATTTTAAAATGATTGGTTGTGATATTATCTGATCAAAATACTTTTTTCCGAATGACATGGGTAATGTTTTTCCTTTCTTTGGTTTGGTATTTTTGGTGAAACTGGATAAAAATGCAGTAATGCTCTTTGATTATCTATTTTTAAGTATACTCATTTATCTTCAAATGATTGCAAACGTATACTAGGAAATTCAAACTGTTTTGGCACTAGAATGCTTTTATGAGCGTGCAAATAGTTGTATCCACAATTCCAAACACTGATTTTGAATTTAAACATGTGGCATTTCATTACTACTTGTGTCATGGTGCCTTTGGTTATCGTACCATTCAATTTACATGAAAATTAGATTTTCCTCTGTAAGTATTCTTCAATTTAATATAAAGCATAAAATTAGATCTTCTAGTTAACGGAAACTCAGTTGCTGGTATATCCCCATCTTACCGGTTGGAAAGTAGTCATAAAATTGTATTATATATAAACAACAAAAATTAATATAAAGCATGAACAAAATATTTGGTGAAACATATAAGAAAACGTAAGAGCCTATCTTAATCAGAAACAAAATATAGGGAAGATATCAATATCACTTGCTAAAAAAAGGTGCATATAATTGGGTGTCCTGTTGGAGCTGGGCAATGGGTTCTAGTGTAGGGTGAAAGAGAAGAAAAGCAGTGTAAAATTCGAGTTACTGCTCTGCTGCCATTACTAAAAGAGGAGAAATATCTTTGCAAAAGAGAGAAAATAAAATACCTGTGTTAGTTTGCATCTCTTTTTCAAGTACTGTTACAACTTACAACTATGCGGACTAACTAATAAAAAGGTGTGTGAGTCAGCTGAGCTTGAGATTTGCTCATCGGGCAGGAACCAGCTTAATTAGCTGACTTCCCTCTCTTATCTACTCCCAAATCTGAATACTCTATATTATATCTGAAACTCTTCTTTTTAAGTGACTACTTTTATTCTAATCAACAGTTATTTTTAAGTGTTTTTTTTCTTTCTTTTGATGATCAAATCAAACAAACAAAACATGAAAGCTACAGAGAGAGAAGGAGAAAAGAGTACCGTGGGTATGCGTTAAGTGTTGTTGTCCGTGGCTGTGTCTGTTGTGCGTGCGTGGATCCAGATCTGATGCGGTGATGCTCCTCTCTAAAATATACTGCACGTTCTCTCTCTTACCAACCTGCTTCCTTCCTCCTCTTTTCCGTTTTTTTTTCTTTATTTTCTCGGAAAGCTTCATCTTTTTTAAACAAAAATATATGCACTGCACTGCACCAGAAGTTGGCTAAAATTCGAAGAACTTTGTCTCAAATCCTAGTTGATCAAACCCGATGCAGAAAGAATAGACCGCCAAATATCGTGTCGGAACTACGCTTATGTGCATAACGGCTTTACGGGCCTCTAGTATTAAGCCAAGTACTATGGTGTTCTAATCTAGCATTTACATTGCCGGCTAGAATACCTATCTAGTCCCTCGTTTCACAAAGATAGTCCGGTTTGACTTCGTCAAGATATTAAGAAGACTATTGTAGTTTACATGTCTACCCTCAAGTACTTGCCTAATTTAGTTCAATTAAAATGTTAATAATAAAAACTTTCAAAAATTGATATGGAATTGTAAATAGGAAATAAAAAAATAAATTTAAAACATATCTCATTTTTGCAAAAAACAAAAGAGATGAGAAGAATATAGAGATAAAAAGACTGTATATTTATGGAGGATAAACTTTATAAAGAATTTAATTTGGACCCATATATATTGTCTTTTAAAGAAGGCTATTATTGGGACGTTAAATTCCATTAGAGGGGCGTCACCTAATAAGACAAAAATGGGTCACCCACAAGTAATATCAAAAACCCCTTATCTCAAATAATTTTGTAATGACCAAACAACCCTTATGTAATTAATTTTAATTTAATTAGATAATAATTAAATTAAGAAGATGAATTTTGTTAGATGGTAAAGAGGGTTTAACACAAAGTGATGATGAATCTCCACCAATTGAAGAAATAAATCAACAAAGTGAAGAACCAATGGTTGAAAATCAACATGTACACCTCTAAACTATCTCCCATGGGTTCAATTTCGCTCAAAACTAGCTTAAGTACGTAAAAAATTTCAGATTTTTAGACTTTCATGGCAAATTACGTCCGGGTTGGGCTTCGTTTCCAACCGTAATTCAATTTTACGCCTGGGTTTGGAAGAACTCCAAACCGTAACAGGTTTCCAATAAGACAAAAATTGAATTACGTCTGGGTTCCCCAACCCAACCGTAAATATGTTTTCCATGGGTATTTATTACCAGTTTTACGTCTAGGTTAGATTTTTGGATTTCCAACCGTAATCTAAAACGTCTGGGTTAGATTTTCTTCAAAAACCCAGACGTAGATAATTACGCCCATAACAAATAAGCCACGAACCTAAACGTACACAATTACGTCTGGAAAATCAATTCACAAAACCTAAACGTAATCCAATATGAGTGAAACTCCCAAAAGATACAGGTACAATTACGTCTAGGTTAGCCTATAAGATAAACCTAGACGTAAATTCAATTCTATGGTTGGAACTAAGGGAACCCGAACGTAAACCAACATGCAAACTATTTATACGGTTGGAATTTATCCAACCTGGACGTAAGTTCTTCATAAACCAATATTACGGTTGGCGAATCTAGACGTAGCACTAACAGTGGAGGAGAGGAAGAGAAGAAAGATGAAGGAAGGAAGAGGAGCAGTTTTTTTTTTAGGATTAGAATAGAAAAGATTAGGTTTTTATGTTTTTACTTTAGTTAAAGGGTATTCTAGACATTTGTACCTAAGTAAAGGATATCCCATAACCACTTTTTTAGACACTAAAAATCCAAGTGAAGCCCCTCTAAAGGAGTGTGATGCCCCAATAATAGCCTTCCTTTTAAAAGGAATGTAGAATTAATGTATTTCCTTAATTATATAGATTTTTAAATTGGGTCCCATTCATTATTTTTTTTATAAATATAAAAGGTTTAAGGGTATATTGGAGAGACCGTTGAAAAAATACGTCCATAAACAGAAGTTGGACACAATTTTGAAATAGAACAAAATGGAATAGAGGACGGTCTTTCAGAAACAGAGGGAGTAAGTTTTATGGTCACTCCAACCTAGCATCCAGCGCATGGAACAACGAAAAGTATATGTGCTGAATGGAACAGCGAAAAATAGAATTAGGTTTTGCTGAATGGAACAACGCAACCATCTCATCCGTCGGATCGGAAAATAAATCAATCTACGCCGAACTAAACAGCGAAAAATTAATTTTCTCTACGCTAAACCATTCAGCGAAACTATCTCGCTACTAGTTAGAATGCGAGATATATCTGGAAAGAGAAGTAGTGTTAAAGAGTATACAACGCTTTTTGTATAGTCTAGCAGACAAATCTAGCCCATAAGACTTAGTCTTAGGGATGTCAATGCGTTCGGATCTTCCCAGGTAACATTGGACACGGACCCGGGCTCTACTAATAAAAGTCGTGTCTGGTTTCTAACAGTTCCGGGTGTGTTCTTAAATTTGTGGACCTAGAACGGTACTTGTTCAAAGTTCCGAGTACCTGTTAGGTTTGAAAAACTACCAACTTTTATTTTAAAATCTTGATATCCTCTTCTTTTTTGCTTGATTCTAAATTACTTTTATACAAATTATTAATAATTCCCTATTAATGTTTTAAATAAATAAAGATCAAATATAAGAGAAAATGGAAAATGAGAAAAAATCAAATGAAGACTAGACAAATGTTTTAATTTTGCGAAGGTTGTGTTTGATAAGAGAGAAAGGAAACAATTCCATGGAAAGTGTATTCCATGGAATCAGTTTCCTTGGGGAGGCAAGGAAATACTATTCATGAAATTCTATGGAATTAAAGCTTAAAACATACTTTAGACCACGCTTACTCTACAATTCCATGGAGATAGATTTTTGATCAAATGATGGAAAACACGTTGTTTCCATGGAAAGATGGCTAATTCCAGGGCATTAACTCCTGTCAAACACGAACAAAAAGAATTAATAAAATAATAAAATAAACAGGTACCTGATTAGACTCGGTAAGATGTCAGGTCCAAATAAGGTATACCTATCGGGTATCTAAATGGTAATGGGTCCAATTTGAAGACCCTAGCCCCGATTCTGTGTAATTAAGTACCCATAGACATCCCTAACCATCCTACAGTTAACCAAAGAAGTTAGCGCAATCACCGTAGATGGGCCCTAAATATATACTTTGTGAGGATGAGGAACAAGGTAGCTGTAATGCCCCGATTTCAGCAGTGGTTTGTCGATTGGAATACGAGTGATGGTTTGTCATTTCCTAACACCGAGGTCTTTTCAGCACAATTGGCTCCAGAGTTGGAAAAAAACTCTACAATTAAGCGTTCTCGGGCGAGAACAATCCAGGGATGGGTGACCTTTCCGGGAAGTTGTTGTTGGATGACCGCAGTGATGCCCGTTGAAAACCCCCACACTGTCGGATAACCGCAGTGGCTAAGTTGGGATAGTATCGGTGGAAGGATGGGTCATTACAAGTGGTATCAGAGACGACGACGGTTCACCTACCGAGGGTGGGAAGGTACGCTGGACGAGATTTTTTCCAGGTGTTTGTCTCATGAGGGGAAAGGAACGTCAGAGATTTGGGCTTGAATATATTCAGGTGGCGGTATTGTAATACCCAGATTTCGGCAGTGGTTTGCCGATTGGAATATGAGTAATGATTTGTCCTTTCCTAACACTGAGACCTTTTCAGCACAATTGGCTCCAGAGTTGGCAGAAAACTCTGCAGTTAAGCGTGCTCGGGCAGGAGCAATCCAGGGATGGGTGACCTTTTGGGGAAGTTGTTGCTGGATGACCGCAGCGACGGCCATTGAGAACCCCACACTGCCGAATAACCGCAGTGGCTAAGTGGGGACAGTATCGGTGGAAGGATGGGTCATTACAATAGAAAGAAATAACCTCAGGGAGACTCGTTAACATATAATTAGGGTGTATCAGAGCATCTAAGTTCTAAATGAAAATATATGTTGTTTGATCCAGCGGTCATGATAGTTTATGTTTGTAACTCTAAATAATAGGAAGAAAGATAGTTTCAACCATACCATAGTGCTTGCTCTTAGGTATGAATGAAGTTCAATAAATTTGACAGGTCATGAGAAAATAACTAAGTGGTCATCGCCCCCTATGACATGTTTGTTTATGTTAATATAGTTTCGTCATAGTAGGTTCATGTAGACGATTTTTTTTCGTGCAAGCCTTTAATCTCCAAAAGAGCAAGATCGAAAGTTTCGATGATATGTGGTGTCATCAGTCAAAGAATTGGGATAATTACTCCTTATTCTTGGAGCACATTGTTGTTCAAAAAAAATAAATATCTAAACGATTTGAATTGTTGAGTATAGTCCCACACCATCTAAGTTCCCTGAGTTTTCGCGGTTAATAAGCCTTGGGTCACGCTATCTTTGCAGGCCGGTATTTAGGATTAGTTAGGCTATGAATTTCTATATGGCATCGATATATGTCATTCGTGATGATCTTCCCTTCTATTTGTCGCGCTTAATTAAAATTTCATGTGTTATATCCAAGAGAGGCTGCATGTGAGGAGGTTATAAATTTTTTAATGGCATCGATGTATGTCATTCGTGATGATCTTTACATCTATTTGTCGCGCTTAATTAAAGTTTCATGTGTTATATCCAAGAGAGGCTGCATGTGAGGAGGTGTGTTGAGAATAACTTCACATCGCATGGGCTTTTGAGTTTTTGGAGTTCATAAGTGTTGGGGAACCCTACTTTTGTAACTAGTTTTCAAGGTTAGTAAAGCGTAGGGCTGCACACCGCAGGATGCGGACCGGTTTTCCTCAAAACTGAGTACATGTACCTACTCGCTGCCGGTTTTGATTTGTTGTATGTGTACCTATATTTGGACGATTTGGACGGTTCCACCTATGACAGTTATTATATAATTTAAATTCATAATATTATAATCTTATCTGGCATAAGTATAGTAAAGAAATACTAACAATATGAACAAAATCAATTCAAATCTGAATCCTCTATCGACTGGTCCGCTACGGTGGGGAATGGTCTTGGAACCGATACATGTACCCCTTAATCTAACGGTTCTGATATTCAATCTTGTTACTTGGGCCGTTGACCTCAGTTCCAGTCTGGTATTCCGGCTTTGGCCGGTTCTTTTGCAGTCCTAGTTAAGCCCATGAAGTTATTTAGAGACTACTTTCTTTATTTAACCAAACTCACATATTTAAGCTCGCTCAAAGGGTATAATTCAAATATCTTGTGTAGAAGCTTTCAAGTTTGTTTTTTATTGTATGCCTTAGTTTTTATTTTTTACTTACAAACATATGGAACAGGCTGAAAACCATTTAGAGAAAGACGAACTGGAAATGCACTTAGAATATCTGCACCACCATATTCTCCCGTGTTGGCGACGATGGAAGCGTTGTATAATCATCAACTCTTATCTATAGCATGGCTAGCATCCTAATACTCTGTGTCAGCAGTAATAGTCATGGCTAATTTATCATGTGAGATTTATTGTTTGTTTCTGGATTTTCGCGTGTACCTCGTCTTCATCCTCAAATTAATCTGACCAACGAGTCCATTTCAAAATACTTTTACACACCACATTCTCATATTTATTTGCAACATTTTCAGTGTCATTTTTGTCATGATAAAAAACTACAATATGTTTGGTTGTTCGATTTAGTTATGTAATGCTTCTTTAACTATCCAACCTTCTTTTGTATATCTAGTAGCAGCATTAATTATTGCAATATGTGTTGTAATCTTACTTGTCGTGATTGGAAATGAGAGGGTACGTAAAACACCACCAACTTTTTTGTTCATGAACCTGTATGGACAAACCTTATACGACCAACACATTTAGATCGTAATATCCCAGGACTAATCTTGACAAGATCCTTATTCCTGATCGTAAATACAAGGATACATGTGGATGATATAATCAAGATATAAATTTATAAGGTCATCCTAGTATGATCTCGTCAAACTTCAAAATACGAATTCATCAAGACAGCGTCTTATATGATGTATATTTCAAGATTTGAATTCACAATAACGAATCTTGTAAGTTCTTTACTGCTATGAGAGAAATATCTACATTAATTAACATACTACTTGTGATATTTCAATTATGTGATAAAAAACATAATATGTGAAGGATGAATACACGAGGGTACCGAGTACACCATCAATTCTTTTTGTAGTAACCTATATCAGATACACGTTATATAATCTTTTTGACCTAATAGAGATTTAAGACTACTTCATCAAGGTGTCCTTCGCTATCATCCAGATTTCAAACATAAAATATATTAAAGGGATCGATCCAAAATATTATTAACGTATATGTGTAATTATTTTAATTCTAAATAACAACTAATGTGGTTAGTAAAGTACTAGCACGGCATGCAGGATTTTGTTAACAAGGAAAATTGCTTGACAGGAAAACCCTGGAACCTAGTCGAATTCTGAATACATTCAAAATTAAGATGTTACGCAAGTGCCTACCTGCAACCTCGTGTAGTTAATGTCGAATAAACTACCCCTAGTTACTCATTTTTCTCCCTGCGCCTACAACCAATCTGGCCTATAGATGTGAATCACCTACAAAATCCACTGCCAAATGTTGCTTTACCTCCCAAAAAATTCTGCAATCCAACTCTTTTAAGACGTTTTACAAACGAGAAGGAATCATATTATTTGCTAACCACTCAAATCCAATCACAAATACTGAAGATATTAAATGGTTAATTCAAAATCACATATATTCTATTTAGATCTAAGATACCAACAACAACAAGATATAATCAAATATGAAACTCTTTGATAAAGATCAATCAAGATTACGAATCCCGAAACAACCAATCTTAGTTCTACATGTTAAGTTTGTAAAACAAACAACTTGTCGATCTTACAAGCTTTACGCTTATCAAAGATAAACTATTTATTTACCCAGAAAATCAAGCAAAGTAGATAATAATGTCAAGATCAGAAACACAAAAGAGCTTCAAGTCTTCAATTTTCTTTATCTTCAATAGTAACAACATGTGATTCCACTAATGATTTGTCTCATAGAACATAGTTTGTTAACATTGAAAAATTAATAGTTCTATCAACGGTTTCGGAATCACTTAAATTTATTATGATTAAATCTTCAAAGTATTGAGTGGCCTTATATCAGATTTATCTAGAAGAAAACTATGATGTTAGTTCTACTAAAAGGAATAAACACGAAAACTAAAGTGGGATTCGTAGTTTCCCACCAACGGTATCCTAGAGCTTCTAGATCCCAAACAAATTTTTAAATAAGTTAATTGTGTTTTTGTCTGAACAAACCACATTATCATTTATATCATTCTACCTACTGAGACAATGTCGTATGACTTAAGAATATGATGAAGTTTCAAATAAAAAAAATTGAGGTCAAGTTATTACTTGATCAATCTCGAAATATACATTTAAGCGCTGGGAGTTCTAAAGAACATATAGCATAATACGTTGAGCATAATTTATAATTGAGAAAGAAGTTCCTTGTTCAAGTTACATTCATGTTCAAGAAACGGTTTGGTCAGTACACGAACTTTGAATTTATTGATAATTACTTGATGAATAAAATCTCTTATTAACTTGTATACACTAACTGATTTCATCAGTTCGCGAACTGGCTGATTCTGTGATGTTCCTGGACACTCTTAAGTACAAAAAACAGTTTAGTCAGTGCTTCAAACTGGTTGATTTTAAGAGTTTCTTAGACACTTTTTGTAACTCACTTACATGAACGGCTTTCTATAGTTCGCAAACTTGCAGTTATAAGAAGTTCCTGACTCCGAGATGACAATTAGTTTGTAAATTATTTTGACCAGATCACCAACTGATTCTGCACTTGCTTTGGAAATATACTCATAATTGTCTCCCTATGAATGAAAGGTTTCCTAGTCATGCACATAATATTAGCTCTTTATGTCCTTCATGTAACTATTGCATGGAAACAATTGATCATTTTTTGCTTGGATGTCATGTTTCTAGGAAGATTTGGCATGCTCTAGAGCATGATATAGTTAGCATATTGAATGGGCAGACGCTTAAGCAATGGCTATTGACTAGGTTTTCAGTCAACACCATGCAGAATGACCTAATTATCTTTACATGTTTCACTCTATGGAATCTCTAGAAGGCTATACGTCCTTGTGTTTTTGAAAATGTGCAGTTGTTTATTGAGACCATTGTTGAGGGCAATGAAACAGGGAATTCTTGATTGTAAAGAGCATGTTAATAAGAAAACTTTTGTTGGTTCGAATGCTATCAGGATTATGGAACCAGTTAGATGGGTTCTTTCACCCACAGACTTTCATAAAATCAACATTAATGTTTTTTTTTTAAAAAGGTTGACAAATCTACGAGCTTAGGGATACTTATGATTGATGATGCAGGAAGCTTCCGTGGAGCATAGTTATCCCTGGGATAGCTGAAGAGGAGGAGCATGATGAAGCTTTAGCGTTGTTAGAGGCGATAAAGTAGGCTAGCAGAAGTAATATCCAGAAGTTTCAATTGGAAGACGACTATCTTAATGTAGTTAGGGCCATTAACGGCAATACTGATGTTGTGAAATGGCAGAATAATTTAATCATATTGGATTGTAAGGAAATTTAAATTCTTTTAAAGATTGGTGTTATATTCATGTTCCTGGGGATAAAAATGATGTCGCTAATAATCTGGCGAAGGAAGCTAGAGTTAATATTGTTTCTATTTTATAGGGTCCTGATTCCTCACCTATTTGGTTGTCAACTCTCATTAGAGAGAAACCGATTGTTTCCAATTGATGATTTAATATTTTCTTTGCCTATTAAAAAAAAGATCACCAACTGATTTTGTCTTTGAGAGTAATCGAACTTCATTATTTCTTGATGGTTCACGGACAAATTAACAATTTTTCTTGGGATAACTCTTTGCGCACATAGCGTGTTTCGATAAATACACGAGTGGACATTCTCCTTTGTAACTCAATGCAAACCTCTCACATGCTTACATAAATCAATTGATATTGATAAGTTTAGTTTACTTATAATAAAAGTAATTTGTAAACATGGAAAGTAGTTGATGAACTCAACTTTGGTTGTAATCTACCTATCGTTGTAATCTAAAATCCCAATCATGGCACGATGTGTCCTGGTGTGTCTAGATTCGTCCTTTAAAGACCTAGGTTTTCCTGGATAAAAATAATTTAGTTACGACTTTTGAAGTCTTCATAAGGGATTTGTGAATCCCGTCCAGACATCTTTTACCCGATAATTCTTGAAATCCATCTCTTATGTTATACGGCCATTCAAGAACTATCGATCAGGGAATAATACTGATAGAAATTACAAAGTTCTCATTGTCTCAGACTTTGTAATTCTACAAGTTTCAGATATGTTCTTAGATTTATCTTGTGATGTAGAATATGTTACTCATTCGTAAAACCTTTTTAAGAGAGTAAGTTACCCTAATTGTTGAGGTTTTCTTGATATAGCGTTTACCTTTGAATATCTATTATAAGCAAACAAATTTCCATCATCTTGATTGAATATCTTTCTGAAGAAAATTCATGGGATATATGTTATAGGAATATTAGCTAAGTCTTAACTTCAGTTGAAGCAACTCCTAGACCGGTAAACGTATTGTGACTGACCCGACTCACGAATGGCTATGGTATTTTTACTTTGTACATCTACTAGCCATGTCGATTATTTTCAAATGCAACAAGGTTATTTATGAGATAATTAGAATTTGATCATTGATACGTATGATCTCTGTACCTTGGTGACTATTATTATATATGCGGAATTCAGAATAATAATAGACGAAAACTAGAAAACATAACACACTAGAAACCAGATTCGAAGAAAATATCTTCTCTAGATTATGAACAAGAAAACTATTACAATTCTCTCTTTGTTACGCTCACAATCTCTCTAAACAATGGATCAACCTTAAACGGTTTGCTAAGCTTGATTTTGCAATAATCAATTGCCTCACAAACTTCTCTCTAAGTGTGCGTGTTAAACCTCCTTTTATAGGGGTAAAACCACACTCTCCCGATTGTCTTAGCTATGAGATAAACATCTCTATTTATAGCTTTTGGTTTGATTTCTCAAACCTTCTAGGAATCTATTTCCTTTTCTAAGAATAATTCCTTTTCTAGGTATATTTCCATTTCTAGGAATATTACCTTATCTATGAAGTATTTCCTTATCTAGGTATACTTCCTTACTTTGGTTTGGTTTCTCAAACCTCCTAGGAATCTATTTTCCTTTTATAGGAATACTGCTTTAAATCAGTAATCCCTCCTAAATTACAATTATATCCTCAATCCGTCTTGAGGATTACTAGTTCCCGGGGAGAGAAAGATACACATGTATCAATCATATATCTAAAAACACTGTAGACTTGTGTTTGATCACATGATCGTGACTCAAGGTTAAAGTCTTAAATGTTCATGAAAATGATATTAAGCTTATAAGTTCAAATCGTCTAGTTTCGGCTAACCACCTTGAACTTAGTCTTTATACACGGTTCGATTACGGTTTTACCTAACCAGAGTGTATATCTTGTTTATGTAAATCAGATACAAAGATTCATCTAACGGTGAATATTGTTTGCTTGGTTCCAAATCTATCTTAGCTTAAACCTAAAACATCATATGCTTTGAATGTCTATAAAAGGGGAACTTCAAGCAACTAGGATTTTTGAATCCCGACAATACTTTTTTGGTGTGTCCTAGTTGTAACTAGAGTCGTCCTCTTCCTAAAACCCATTTAGAGTTTCAGCAACTACAAATACTTCACTGGGATTCGTGAAGCCAGGTGCAGCTATTGTTTATCTTGATATCTCGAGTATCCTGATCTTGTTCGATTGTTGAGATGCTCACTTGAACAAGATATATAATAATTATCAAAGTTCTCTTCGTCCCAGACTTTGTTGATTTCACAAGTTTTATACTTGTGAGGTGAATAATAATCTAGGCCTCACTTAGGGTTGCATAAGTCCGGATTTTGAGAATAGCTAGACTTTGTCTGTTGCTATCGATTTCCGATCACCTTTGAAAAAGCGCGGGTACAACAACCACATCCAATAATTCGTTCGGCAATCCATATGGACTAAACTCCGATATAATTCCGAGAGCACCAACTTAAAAACGAGCTCAATCAAGAGATATATCAAAGAGATTTATCTCTATTTCTCAATACAATTAGCAAATCAAACATATAGAAATCCGTGAGCCTGATTGATAAGAGAAACAACTTGGACGGTACCAAAGACCAATGCCCAAGTGTCAATCAAGTTATATCCAACAAACAAGGTCGGATTTATCAACTGATTGAACTGCGCACAACCTGTGATATTTCAATTATTTAGAAAATATACAAAAAAGAAATAACGCAGACACCAGAAATTTTTTTAACGAGGAAACCGCAAATACAGAAAAACCTCGGGACCTAGTCCATATTTGAAAACCACACTGTATTAAGCAGCTACAGACATTATCCTACTACAAGTTAACTTCGGACTGGAATATAGTTGAGCCCTAACGAATCTCACACTGATTAAGGTACAGTCGCGTTCATTACGCCTCTGAATCCCAGAAGGACTCTACGCACTTGATTCCCTTAGCTGATCTCATCCATAATTAAGAGTTGCTACGACCCAAAGTCGAAGACTTGATAAACAAATCTGTCTTACACAAAAAAGTCTGAATAGATAAATCTGTCTCCCACAAAAATACCTACGAGTTTTTGTTCCATCTTTTGATAAATCAAGGTGAACGGAAACCAATTGATACACCGGACTTATATTCCTGAAGAACAGCCTAGCAATATCAATCACCTCACAATAATCTTAATCCTACGGTAGCGAAACAAGATATTGTGGAACCACAAAGAATGAGACGAAGAGCTTTGTGATTACTTTTTATCTTACCTATCGGAGATTAAATCTCGAGCAAACCTTAGAGAATATGGTACTCAATACGATAAAACAAAGTAAGATCAGAACACGCAACTACAGAGAAAATAGTTGGGTCTGGCTTCAGAATCCCAATGAAGTCTTTAAGTCGTTAACCTATAATGGTTTTAGGAAAAACCTAGGTTAAAGGAGAATCGATTCTAGTCGCAACTAGTATCACACATGAGGTGTGCGGGTTAAGTTTCCCAGTTGCTAGATGAAAAAGTGGGGGTACAACATCCACACCCAGTATTTCTCTTACCAATCTGTATGGACAAACTCCAATATACTTTATAGAGAATCAACTAGATAGTCAGACTCAATCTAGATAAAAAGTATATCAAAGAGTTTATATCTCAATCTCTCGATTTGATATATACTCAACCAAATAGAAATCTGCGAGTCTTTATCAAATACTAGAGAGATAACTTGAATGGTACCAAAGACCAATATCCAAGTGTCAATCATTTTAAATCAACAACCAAAAGGTTGGATATTCTAATTGATTGAGCAACGCACAACCTGTGATATTTCAATTATATAACAAAATATAATGCGGAAAAGAAATAACACAGACACCAGAATTTTGTTAACGAGGAAACCGCAAATGCAGAAAAACCCCGGGACCTAGTCAAGATTGAACATACATTGTATTAAGCCGCTACAGACACTAGCCTACTCCAAAATAACTTCGTTCTGGACTGTAGTTGAACCCCAATCAATCTCACACTGATCCAAGGTACAGTTATGCTCCTACGCCTCTGATCCCAGCAGGATGCTACGTACTTGATTCCCTTAGCTGATCTCACCCACAACTAAGAGTTTCTACGACCCAAAGTCGAAGACTTTAATAAACAAATCTGTATCACACAGAAAAGTCTACGGTGATAGATAAATCCGTCTCCCACGAATATACCTATGAGTTTTGTTCCTTATTTTGATAAATCAAGGTGAACAGGAACCAATTGATAAACCAGACTTATATTCTCGAAGAACAACCTAGTATTATCAATCACCTCAAAATAATCCTAATCGACGTAGCGAAAAAAGATATTGTGGAATTACAAACGATGAGACGAAGTGTTTGTGATTACTTTTCTATCTTGACTATCGGAGATATAAATCTCGAGCCAATTGTTACAATCGTACTCGTAACGATAGAAGATGCAAGATCAGATCACACAGCTACAAGAAAAGTAGTATCGGTCTGGCTTCACAATCCCAATGAAGTCTTTGAGTCGTTAACCTGGTTTTAGAAGAAGAAACCAAAGGTTAAAGGAGAATCGACTCTATCTATGTAACTAGTATCACACGTAAGGTGTAGGGATTAGGTTTCCCAGTTGCTAGAGTTCTCCTTTATATAGTCTTTCAAATCAGGGTTTGTAATCAATGTTAGCTTGGTAACAAAGCATTCAATATTCACCGTTAGATGAAGACCTGATTAGATTCAAGCTAATATTTCTCAACCGTTGGATCGAAAACTTAGCTTATTACACACAAATGAAATGTCCAATTTTGGGTATACGAACCGTTCCCAAACATTAAAATTTGTTGGTTCAACAATAGTTAACCAAATGGTTATCCATATGATCACTTTCATATCCACCATATTCTTCTTCACCATAACTAGTTCAAATGACTCAAATGAACTAGTTAGAGAGTTGTTCAATTGCTTAGATCTTATGTTACTACACAAGACACAATCGAAGCAAAAACGGTTTGACTCACTCGAATCGGTTCATGAACTTTATAGCCACGGTTTGCAAAAGCATTACTTAGTTTAAATAAACATGAGTTCAAGAACAACAGGTTTTAGATATAACCTGCTCAAGTTCGCGGACTGGGTTCGCGGACTTAAGCTCACGGAAGGAGTTCACAAACTCCAGCATAAATTCTCAGGTTGAGAACTTCCGCCAGTTCCCGGACTTGGCTCACGCCACATTCTGTTTCTCTTGATCAACAAAGTTCGCAAACTTTGGTTCAAGGAATAAGGAATTATACATATATGTGTTTCCACAACAATGCTTATATCCTACCAATGGTTATATAATCTAAACTCTCATTTCAATCATTGAAACATTCTCAGAGGACGTTATGTAGCCGTTATTCACATATCGTTTTTCGTCAGAGCAATTTTCAAAGTGATTGAAACATAACATGACATTCGTCACTAGGTAAAGATGAATTTGGCTAAAGCGAAAGCTTACCAACACATATTTCGAGAAATAGATAGGCGAGTTAAACTCGGCTCGAAATAGCAAATGTGTATAATGAAAGTCTATACATCAGCACGACTTTTCTCACAAGAGTAGGAAATAGAATAGATAGACTTTTGAGTAGCAAATAAGTTCAAATTTCCACATACCTTTTAGTCGATGAAGATGCACCAGTTCCTTGAGTAGTCATTCGTCTTGTATGATGATTTCCATGGAGTCTTCAGCTCAACTACACTTTTTATCCTAGTCCGAGACCTTTAGCTATGTAGGCTAGAAATCAAGATTTATAGTTTTGATCACTAACATTGACAAACATGCTTGAGATAGCAACGCATGCGAGTTCGACCGATCAATGCTCTAACAATCTCCCCCTTTGTCAATTTTAGTGACAAAACTATTAATACGTATGGAATACAAAAAAATAAATAAATTAACTTTTGTAGCTATTATTTCACATGCCTAATCTTCAACATTACTCGAAATCTTCGTCACTTCCAAGTACTCCAATGATCCCAAAGGTTGTAAGTTTAGCATCATCGTTGTTGAAAATCCATATCTATAACAACAAGAAAACAATAGTTCTCAGTCATTGTTATACAGTGTCATAGTATCATTACACAACGTTAAAGTCCAATTGTATCACAACTTCAACAACAATACTATGGTGATATGTATCACTCCCCCTTAGTCAGTACTCCATCTCACATGGAAACCACTCCCCCTTACATAATGATCCGAAAACCATATGTATTTGTAGTGTGAACTGCATATTAATTCTACCCCTTTTTGTCAATAAAATTGGCAAAGGTACAAGAACGGGATCCTAATGAAATTTCCGAAAGAGACATTTCTTGACCAAAAGAAAGCAAAAGTATATCATCTTATTTAGATGCAATCATAAAGCCGAAGCTAAATGCACTCATCAAGGAGTTTGTAAAGATACAAGATAACCCCTATAATATTCCACAACCGCACTCCCCACAAAGATTTAGCAATTAAGCACAAGTTCAAAAGAACTCTCCCCCATATAATGTCATTCCCGAAAGAACAACAAGAGCGACCTTAATTTCGAAAGAAAAGAAGGATTTCTTTGGACATAACAAATCACATACAAGTATGTATTTGAATCCAAAATATTCAATTAAACTAACCACAAGAGAACCCATGATTATTTTAATCGACAAACGCTCAACATAAGTGAACTTATGGAGACTCAAAATATACAATTAGATTAATCACAAGAGAACCCATAATTAATCTAATTAAAATGCACAATCAAACTAGTCACAAAAGTAATCAATTTAATTGGTCGTGCTCGACATAAGAAAACTTACGGAGCAACAACTAAATAACCAAACAAGATGATCAATTTAGTTGAATATGCTCGACATAAAGTACCTTGCGGAACAACAACATAGCTAATTGATAAGCTTTATACCCATATTTATATTAGCTAGGATAAAATATTTTAGTTACTAATACTATTTTAGTGCTTTTGTAGAAAGTACAAGTGAATTCGATCATCCAGCGAATAAACAGCAAAATGTGAGACTTAATGGTGTTTGCGACGAAAATGACAAAATGTGGTTGGCCTGGTACTTCCATATATCAGCAACCACAATGATGAAATGTGCAAGCCTGGTATTTCTATATATCAGCAACACTTATTATGCTGGCCTGGTATTTCCATGTATCAGCAGCTTATTATGCTGGCCTGGTATTTCTATATATCAACAACATTTACTATGCTGGCCTGGTATTTCTATATCAGCAGCACTTATTATGCTGGCCTGGTATTTCCATATATCATCAGCACTTATTATGCTGGTCTGGTATTTCTATATATCAACAACACTTATTATGCTGGCCTGGTATTTCCATGTATCAGCAGCCGGGTTGGCCTGGTATTTCCATATATCAGCAACCACGATGATGAAATGGGTTGGCCTGGTATTTCCATATATCAGCAACCACAATGACAAAAAATGACAAAATGTAGCTGGCCTGGTATCTCCATATATATCAGCAGCATAGAATTGTTTCAGAGGCGAGGCAGAAACGCAACAAAGGAATTAAAATCAAAGTGGGGTTGGCACATGGAAACTGAAAATGAGAACTATTTTATCTTTCTTACTTTATTACAAATATATTCCACCGAGAAAGATAATTTATTTGTCATGTGAAGAATTAATTGAGGAATATTTACACGTGACTATTTTGGAAATAAAATAACTCTTTCTTCATTTGGGAGATTTTGGAAATAAGGGGAGTTTATTATTTCATTGGAAGAACGAGGTGGCAATACTATTTGGGAAAAGATACTGATGACGACATCAACTTGCATGCAAGATATTTCATAGAATAATTTATTTTGATACTTTGATTAATGAAATAAAAGAAAAGGAAGGTGTATAAGAAGGGGGTGACTATTTGAGAAACGGGAGGCGCAGCTACGGCCGTTTATAGAGAAGAGGGTTTTGATTTCCTTTTCTCCATGATTTGCTAGATTGTTTGTTAGGGTTTAGGTAGAAACCAATTAATTGTCAAAACTCTACATTGATATATGCTTAATAATGATTTGATTGATTAATAGTTTTTCTTCACAAAGCTTGGTGTTTAATCGTTTATGTGATTTTCTTGATTATTTATGCTTTTGAATTGATATTTCGTGCTTCAGTTAAATCCCTAGACGTGGTATGCAAGGATTGATAGGTAATGCTTTAGAATCACTACCCATGAAGCGAAGAAAACTATAGAGGAGAAACAGTATTTGAAAATAAAAGCATGGAATATATTTTTAAAGATAAGTAGAGTTTTCATAGTTATTTGGTGGAAACCGAAAATCCTAATAACCCGCTCTCATTCCGTTTATTGTTAACAATTATTTATTATTTCATTTTGTCCCGAATTCCTGAAAAATCGTTAAACATCACCTTATTGATTTGTTGATTCTTGGTATTAATTAGTAGCAGTATTTCACACTCCTCGTGGGAACGACCTGTACTTGCCATTGTTCTCCTAGTTAGACGTTGTGCACTTGCAATATTATTATTGTAGGTTTCTGAGCCTACCAAGTTTTTGGTGCCGCTGCCGGGGAGTGGTTGCAAAATACTCTCTCACTGATATCTTTTTGTACATAATTTTATTTTGTTTTTCTTTTAGATTTTTTTGGTTCTTTTTACGCATTTTATTTGATTTTTTTTAGGTACCTTAGCCTTAAGTGTTGTGGGCGAAAGAAAGTATGCACTCGCAAGCCTTTTGCAAGAGCCACTTGGAAGATCCATTAGAGGTTTGCTTAGCTCATTTTGGGTATGGTTTTGATGATGATAGTGTTATTTGTGAAGTCAATGCTTTGTTAGATTCCACACCGCTGCTAGACACTAATAAATGAAAGCCCAAGCTAGAACCTTTAATTCTTCCCGAGTTTCGACTAGTTCCATTAGTTGAGAAAGCTCTGACCTTGACCCTTAATAATGAAACCGTTGTAGATGATAATGGGCCAATTAGTCACGATATCATTGTTCCGCTGAGCACTTGTTTCTCAGATCGTGATTTTCTAAAAGCTTATGTGAATGTTCCGTATAAGACTGAGTTCAGTTTTTGCTCTCTGGGTACTAATCATCATTGCTGCAGGATCATATTTTCATCAAAACTAATTAGTTGGGTTGATCCCCAACTTTTCAGTTTGTATATATATGATTTGCAGCGTACTTTGGGGCACCAACCTCATCTTGTTTGAGAACGTGCTACTGAAAGCAGGGAAACAAATACATTTCGCTTCATGGGAGTCAACCCATCAGATTTGTTACCTCTACTCTATCTCTTTTTTTTTATTGTTGCATTTCCCATCTTCATTTTTACGTTGGATGACTCAGTTACATTGAGGACAATGTAATGTTTAAGTGTGTTATTATCCATATTTTTGCAAAAAAAAAAAGAATCAATTGCATAATATATCTGTTTTGCTCGAGGACTAGAAAAACATAAGTATGGGGGTGTTGTAAGCATGTAAATGCTACATTTTATACCCATATTTATATTAGCTAGGATAAAATATTTTAGTTACTAATACTATTTTAGTGCTTTTGTAGAAAGTACAAGTGAATTCGATCATCCAGCGAATAAACATCAAAATGTGAGACTTAATGGTGTTTGCGACGAAAATGGCAAAATGTGGTTGGCCTGGTACTTCCATATATCAGCAACCACAATGATGAAATATGATGGCCTGGTATTTCTATATATCAGCAGCCCTTATTATGCTGGCCTGATATTTCCATGTATCAACAGCTTATTATGCTGGCCTGGTATTTTTATATATCAGCAGCATTTACTATGTTGGCCTGGTATTTCTATATCAGCAACACTTATTATGCTGGCCTGATATCTCCATATATCAGCAGCGCTTATTATGCTGGCCTGGTATTTCTATATATCAGCAGCACTTATTATGCTGGCCTGGTATTTCCATGTATCAGCAGCCGGGTTGGCCTGGTATTTCCATATATCAGCAACCACAATGATGAAATGGGTTGGCCTGGTATTTCCATATATCAGCAACCACAATGACAAAAAATGACAAAAATGTAGCTGGCCTGGTATCTCCATATATATCAGCAGCATAGAATTGTTTCAGAGGCGAGGCAGAAACACAGCAAAGGAATTGAAATCAAAGTGGGGTTGGCACATGGAAACTGAAAATGGGAACTATTTTATCTTTCTTACTTTATTACAAATATATTCCACCGAGAAAGATAATTTATTTGTCATGTGAAGAATTAATTGAGGAATATTTACACGTGACTATTTTGGAAATAAAATAACTCTTTCTTCATTTGGGAGATTTTGGAAATAAGGGGAGTTTATTATTTCATTGGAAGAACGAGGTGGCAATACTATTTGGGAAAAGATACTGATGACGACATCAACTTGCATGCAAGATATTTCATAGAATAATTTATTTTGATACTTTGATTAATGAAATAAAAGAAAAGGAAGGTGTATAAGAAGGGGGTGACTATTTGAGAAACGGGAGGCGCGGCTACGGCCGTTCATAGAGAAGAGGGTTTTGCTGTTTTGATTTCCTTTTCTCCATGATTTGCTAGATTGTTTGTTAGGGTTTAGGTAGAAACCAATTAATTGTGAAAACTCTACATTGATATATTCTTAATAATGATTTGATTGATTAATAGTTTTTCTTCACAAAGCTTGGTGTTTAATCGTTTATGTGATTTTCTTGATTATTTATGCTTTTGAATTGATATTTCGTGCTTCAGTTAAATCCCTAGACGTGGTATGCAAGGATTGATAGGTAATGCTTTAGAATCACTACTCATGAAGCGAAGAAAACTATAGCGGAGAAACGGTATTTGAAAATAAAAGCATGGAATATATATTTTTAAAGATTAGTAGGGTTTGCATAGTTATTTGGTGGAAACCGAAAATCCTAATAACCCGCTCTCATTCCCGTTTATTGTTAACAATTATTTATTATTTCATTTTGTCCCGAATTCCTGAAAAATCGTTAAACATCACCTTATTGATTTGTTGATTCTTGGTATTAGTTAGTAGAAGTATTTCACTCTCCTCGTGGGAACGACATGTACTTGCCATTGTTCTCCTAGTTAGACATCGTGCACTTGCAATATTATTATTGTAGGTTTCTGAGCCTACCACTAATCATGAAAATAATCAACTTGGTTGTTCAATGCTCAACATAAGACACTTCACGGAGCCTCACAGTAATACATAAAATATGGATCAGAGAAGATCAATTACTGCGGAATACACAAGGATTCATTCTATTTTCCATCACTATTTGCATAACGACTTTTAATAGACATAATCCTTGCAAACAAAAGATTTTAACCTATCTTCCATCAAAAATTGACGATATAGGCTTAACTTTTGTATTTGTCAAAAATCCATTCATTCTTTTATCAACATATGAATATCGACATTCGAAAGACTTTACTTTTGACAAGATATGGGACGGTCAAGTTCATAGACGTAAACACACACATCCCATAACAATATTGCAATATATAAAATCATAAAGATTAATACTGCAAAAATCATCTTCCAGACAAATTTAGAATTTAAACCAATAAATCTAAAAACATGAAGATGAAAATGTTGGACATAGCTATGTGTAATCACAATAATGGCTATTCCAAACTCTAGTTATTCTTCTAATAGAAAACAAATAAAATAGAAGATTTACTAGGTAAAAAGAAGAAACCAACAAGCTAGGGAACAAAAGCAGACTCCAGTGCCACGGCCGAACATGAACTGAGGTCAAATAGACAGTTCAGGATCCTCACGAGTCTTGGTGTCTTTGAGCTTGTGATTAGCAGCATCCATTGCATCTTCAAAGAAGAGATTCTCTTTGTGAAGATCATTGATGTGAGATTTTATGAGACCAAGGTCAGGTGAAACCTTTTTCAACTCAGTTTTCAACACATCAAGACTTTTCAGAGTATCAACGAGCTGCAGTTTTGCTTCCTCAAAATACTTAAGAAAGTCATGGACCACTTCAGCAGAAATCATATCATCCTTCTCAACATTCTCATGAGTATACGCATGGTAACACGAGGCATTGGGATGATTTTCATCTACAAGGGTTCTTTTTTTCCTCCCTTCGGATTCAAAACCAATACCTTTATCAAAAAATCCTTTAGCAAAACCACACGATTGTGAAGAGGACGACATTCTTGATAAACCAAAATAACCTAGAGTACGCAAACGTGAATCAGAGGTTTGGTATTTATATGTTTTCTTAGGGAAGAAGACCTTTAGGGTTTCCAAATGGTTGACTCGTGATGGTAACAAGTGTACACATACGAATACAACATGGCCCATAAAAAATAAAACAACAAAAGAACTTTTGCTACATAAGAATTCATAAATGGCTCAATAAATTCCTTACCAAAGGAGTAATTTAGAGCACATGTGTAGCAGTCCACAAAGATGCAAAAGGAAATGCATGAAGAGAGAAACGATACAAAAATACTTTTTAGGAAATATTGTCTGCAGGCACTAGTTTAGCTATAAACGATAAGAAGATAGCTCAACTAAGCATAACACTAACTTGCCATAGTAAACCTGAACCTTACACATCTTGCTCAAAAGGATTTTTTATGAGCAAGTTCTTAATCCTTGTGATTAATTAGCACAATTATGAGCTCTAAGCTCATTAAAAGAACTGTGTTTATGATCGAGTCTCTTTTTCCTTCTGAATTTAGAGAGAAATCCCTTTTTATGTGAGAAATTATCATAAAACTTGTTGTCATCAAAATACGAGACATAGTTAGAGTTCTTACCAGAAGAATTTGGACTTGCGGAGGATGACAACCTGTCGACAATTTCTTTATATCCTTCAATTATCTCCATCAGGTTATTTCTCATATCATTAATTTTTCTTCTTTCTTCTGGAATTTCGTTAATATTAAGGAAAATGTTATTTCCGGAGGAAACGACTTGATCTTTCCTTGGACGATTCTTGTTAAGACTCTTATTCTGCTTTAGAGCATTTGAGGAACTCATTGAACTGACCTTCCTGGTAACATACACATGGTAAGTACGAAAACCAACTGGTTTAGACATATGAATGTCAGCTACACCTTTGATAATTAAGTCTAAGGTGTGTTGAAGTTGAACCAATGAGGTTTTTTCAACTTAGAGTTTCTCTTTTGTTTAGCAGAGCCTTTTGCATCGCAAAAGATGCATACTTTCTGATCACAAGAGTGATTAGACAAGGTAGTATTAACAACCTCGTTAGGGGGTTTCTTCCTTTCATGTGATGTGGAACATCCTTGATCAATGGTAAATTCAGACGCATTGTTTGCACCAGGAAGGGATTCCAATTTTACTTCTGGAGCTGGAACGCTTTCAGGCGTAGCAGAAGTACTTGGTATATTAGACTGCTTAGAGCATCCTTGAATAGAGAGTTTACTCAAGCGATGTTCAATTTCCAAAGCATCCTTTTTGAGACTAGCCTCAAGATTCATACGTGAAGAATGATCTCCAGTATTTTCTTTGAATTGCAGTCTCTTATTACACCAAGCAGAACATCGACATGATGTTTTAACCGATTAAATCTATCAGCTTGGATTCTAGCAAGATTTAGAAGCAAGACACTCTCTTCAGCTGTTTCCCGTTCATTTGGAGAGATAAACTCTTTTGAAGGGTAATCGGAAATACTCATGTCGGAGCATGTCTGTCTTTTTGGAACACATGGTTCGTCTATATTCGAGATTAAGGAATCTTTCAGTTTAATAGAATTAGACAAGACATAGCCTTTATTTCTAGTGATGCGTTTATCAGAGATACTATCGTCCATCCTCGGATCGCTACAAACACATACTTGTAAGGTCTTAAACGTGTTTGCCCGCTCTGATACCAATTGAAAAAGTGGGGGTACAACAACCACACCCAATATTTCGCTTAGCAATCTGTATGGACAAACCCCAATGTACTTTCTAGAGAATCAACTAAACAATCAGACTCAATCTAGATAAAAAGTATATCAAAGAGTTTATATCTCAATCTCTCGATTTGATATATACTCAAGCAAATAGAAATTTGTGAGTCTTTATCAAATACTAGAGAGATAACTTGGATGGTACCAAAGACCAATATCCAAGTGTCAATCAATTTAAATCAACAACCAAAAGGTCGGATATTCTAATTGATTGAACAATGCACAACCTGTGATATTTCAATTATATAACAAAATATAATGCGGAAAAGAAATAACCCAGACACCAGAATTTTGTTAACGAGGAAACCGCAAATGCAGAAAAACCCCGGGACCTAGTCCATATTGAACATACACTGTATTAAGCCGCTACAGACACTAGCCTACTCCAAACTAACTTCGGTATGGACTGTAGTTGAACCCCAATCAATCTCACACTGACCCAAGGTACAGTTATGCTCCTACGCCTCTGATCCCAACATGATGCTACGTACTTGATTCCGTTAGCTATTCTCACCCACAACTAAGAGTTGCTACGACCCAAAGTCAAAGACTTTAATAAACAAATCTGTATCACACAGAAAAGTCTACGGTGATAGATAAATCCGTCTCCCACGAATATACTTATGAGTTTTGTTCTGTCTTTTGATAAATCAAGGTGAACAAGAACTAATTGATAAACCGAACTTATATTCCCGAAGAACAGCCTAATATTATCAATCACCTCATAATAATCCCAATCGACGCAACGAAAAAAGATATTGTGGAATCACAAACGATGAGACGAAGTGTTTGTGATTACTTTTCTATCTTGCCTATCGGAGATATAAATATTGAGCCAATTATTACAATCGTACTCGTAATGATAGAAGATGCAAGATCAGATCACACAACTACAAGAAAAGTAGTATCAGTCTGGCTTCACAATCCCAATGAAGTCTTTAAGTCGTTAACCTGGTTTTAGAAGAAGAAGCCAAAGGTTAAAGGAGAATCGACTCTAGCTATGAAACTAGTATCACACGTAAGGTGTGGGGATTAGGTTTCCCAGTTGCTAGAGTTCTCCTTTATATAGTCTTTCAAATCAGGGTTTGCAATCAATGTTAGCTTGGTAACAAAGCATTCAATATTCATCGTTAGATGAAAACCTGATTAGATTCAAGCTAATATTTCTCAACCGTTGGATCAAAAACTTAGCTTGTTACACACAAATGAAATGTCCAATTTTGGGTTTACGAACAGTTCCCAAACATTAACATTTGTTGGTTCAACAATAGTTAACCAAATGGTTAGCCATATGATCACTTTAATATCCACCATATTCTTCTTCACCATAACTAGTTCAAATGACTCAAATGAACTAGTTATAGAGTTGTTCAATTGCTTAGATCTTATGTAACTACACAAGACACAATCGAAGCAAAAACGGTTTGATTCACTCGAATCGGTTCATGAACTTTATAGCCACGGTTTGCAAAAGCATTCCTTAGTTTAAATAAACATGAGTTCAAGAACAACCGATTTTAGATATAACCTGCTCAAGTTCGCGGACTGGGTTCGCGGACTTAAGCTCACGGAAGGAGTTCACAAACTCCAGTAGAAATTCTCAGGTCGAGAACTTCCGCCAGTTCGCGGACTTGGCTCACGCCACATTCTGTTTCTCTTGATCAACAAATTTCGCAAACTTTGGTTCAAGGAATAAGGACTTATACATATATGTGTTTCCACAACAATTCTTATATCCTACCAATGGTTATATAATCTAAACTCTCATTTCAATCATTGAAACATTCTCAGAGGACGTTATGTAACCGTTATTAACATACCATTTTTCGTCAGAGCAATTTTAAAAGTGATTGAAACATAACAAAACATTCGTCACTAGGTAAAGATGAATTTGGCTAAAGCGAAAGTTTACCAACACATATTTCGAGAAATAGATAGGCGAGTTAAACTCGGCTCAAAATAACAAATGTGTGCAATGAAAGTCTATACATCAACACGACTTTTGTCTCAAGAGTAGGAGATAGAATAGATGGACTTTTGAGTGACAAATAAGTTCAAGTCTCCACATACCTTTTAGTCGATGAAGATCCACCAGTTCCTTGAGTAGTCCTTCGTCTTGTATGATGATTTCCATGGAGTCTTGAGCTCAACTACACTTTCTATCCTAGTCCGAGACCTTTAGCTATGTAGGCTAGAAATCAAGACTTATATTTTTGATCACTAACATTGACAAACATGCTTGAGATAGCAACGCATGCGAGTTCGACCGAGAAATGCTCTAACACTAGAGTTCTCCCTTATATAGTCTTCAAATCATGGTTTGCAATCAATATTACCCTGGTAACAAAGCATTCAATATTCACCGTTAGATGAAACCTGATTAGATTCAAGCTAATATCTTTCAACCGTTATATTGTCTTAGCTTGTTACACACAAATGAAATGTGCCTTCATCTAGATATGGATAACCGTACCTAAACGTGTAGACTTGGTTGGCTCAATAATAGTTAATCGAAGTTAGCCATATGAACACTTTCATATCAACCTGGTTCATCTTAAATACAACTAGTTCAAATGACTCAAATGAAACTTGTTACAGAGTTGTTCAATTTTTTATATTCTCATAGAAGTATACAAGACACAATTGAAACAAAATCGGTTTTGATTCACTCGAATCGATTTATGAACATTATAGCCACGGTTTGCAAAGATTGCATTCCTTATTATATAAATGTATTTGTTCATGAACAAACCGATTTTAGAATTTAACCCACTCAGGTATGCAAATGGGTACGCATACCTAAGTTCCCGGACTTCGTCTTGTTCGCCAGTATGCAAACGGGTACGCATACTGTCGTTCACGACCGAACTCAGTTGAAATCAGTACGCATACAGGTATGCATACTATAGTTACCGGACTTCAACTGTTGAATCAGTACACATACGGGTATGCATACTAAATCCCCGGACTTGGAATACACTTGCAACAATTACGATACAAGTACGCATATTGTGCTATATCCACTCAAAGGTTAATTGTTCTAAACTCCCATTTCAATCATTGAAACATTCTTGGAAGACGAGAATAGCTGTCTCACACAAACTATTAGCTTCAAAGCAATTTTCAAGTGATCGATCAATACAAAAAATTTCGACTCTACATCAAATGTCTGTCTCACACAAATCATGTAAGATGTTACCAGGCGATTTTTCACGTGATCATCTTTTGACTTTCGTCAAGAATAAAATATGAACTTGGTTAAAGCGAAAGCTTACCAACATATATTTCGAGAAATATGTAAGCGAGTTAAACTCAACTCAAAATATCAAATGTGTATAAAGTAAAGTCTATGTAGCTATACGAGTTTTGTCTCAATAAGAGACAGAATAGAAATAGACTTCTGAGTGATAGATGAGTTCAAGTATCAACATACCTTTTGTTGATGAAGTTCCACAAGAGCCCCTTAGTAGTTCTTCATATTCAATCGATGAACGTCGTGAAGTCTAAAGCTCAACTACACATTCTATCCAAATCCGAGACATAGCTATAAGTAGACTAGAAATCAAGACTTATAGTTTTGACAACTAAACTTGACAAACAAGCTTGAGATAGCAACGCTTGCAAGTTCGAACGAGCAGTGCTCTAACAATCTCCCCTTTTGTCAATTTTAGTGACAAACTATCAATACATATGGATTACAAAATAAATAAACTTTGTATCTTCTCATCCAATGCTTGATTTCCTTGGTTCTTCAACATTACTCGAAATCTTCGTCACTTCCAAGTACTCTAGTGATTCTGAACGTGTTCAACTCAGCATCATAGTTGTTGAAGATCCGTAGCCATAACAATAAGAAAACAATTGTTCTCAATTATTTTTATACAGTGGCATAGTATTATTACACAACATCAAAGTTCAATTGTATCATAACTTTGACAATAATACTACGGTGATATGTATCACTCCCACTTAGTCAATACTTCATCTCACAATGAAAACCACTCCCCCTTACATAATGATCCGTAAACCATATGTATTTGTAGTTTGAACTACATAATAACTCTTCCCCTTTTTGTTAATATAAATTGTCAAAGGTACGAAAACTAGCGGGATCATAATGAAATTCTCATAGAGATACTTCATGAATAAAAGAGAACATATCAGCTTTGTTTCGATGATTTCATATAGTCGAAACTTAGTGTATTCATCAAGGAGTTTATAAATATACAAGATAACTCCTTCAATATTCCACATCCGCACTCCCTACAAAGATTTGGAAATTAAGCACAAGTTCAATTAAGAACTCACCCCCATGAAATGTCATTCGCAAAAGAACAACAAGAGCGACCTTACTTTTACAAGAAAACAAGGATTTATTTGGACACTAACAAATCACATGAAACATGAATTTGTATCCAGAAAACTAAATTAAATTAACCACAAAGGAATCTCAGTGATTAATTTAATCGGAAATGCTCAACAAAGAAAACTTACGGAGCCGTACAGTACTTTCACATAGAAGTGGATCAGGGAAAGATCAATACTGCAGAATATTCAAATATTCATTCTACTTTTCATCAATATTTGCATAATGACACAATAGACTTAACTTTTGACATATATGGGACAATCATAGTTCACATACGTAAACACACATATCCCATAACATTACTTGCAATATATGAAACCAATAAAAATTAATACTGCAAAATCATCTTCCAAATAAACTTTAGAATTTAAATTAAGAAATCTAAAAACATTGCAAGATGAAAATCGTTGGCAATAGCTATGTGTAATCACAATATATGCTATTCCAAACTCTAGTTATCCTTCTTAAAAAGAATAAAATTCTCATAAGAAGTTTCCTACACATTGTAGAGCTTTCTCAGGGCATCTACTGAGAATTCCTTCTCATTATTGAAGAACTCATTGATTATGGGATCATTTAATTCCTCCAGATCTTCAGAAATATCAGTTAACTCACTAAGTTCTCTTTTCAGTTCACACAAGGCGTTCTTTGTCAGAGATAAAATTTGTTTACAGTGAGCTATCCTTTCCAAAGAGAACATGATTTGAGATTTTAAATCATTTCTTTTACTGATGAAATCCTTCACCATATCCCTAAAGTTATTATCATCTAGACAAATAGACAAAAAACAGTTAGAGGAAGAACCTCTTTTCATCATTTGTAGATTTCTCATTTTTCTTCCTTGAGGAATGAATTCCTTCACAAAGATACACATTAACTGCTTCTACTGTATCTCTTTTTTTGGTACCCCTAGTTACAGGAGCCATGAAACTGTATCTTTCAAAGAGAAAGGGGTGAAGGTCATTTTGATCATAAATGAATATAAATAGAGTTCCGGATAACTAAACCCTAAATAAAAACTTTAAAAAGTCTTCACGGTTCCCGATCCATTGCCTATTTTTGATAGGAAAATATTCAATTGCAAATCTTGACTTAAATAATCTTAAACTGCCAAGGATAAGAAATTAACAACTATTCAAGACTTGAGCAACCTTGAAGCAATCCTCATATTCTCAAGTTAATAATGAGGATGCAAACATCACTATAATTAAATAGTGATGGAGTGAGCAGAATGCTCACATCTTGTGTCACCTGGTGACTTATCAAGTTTTGTTGCATAAACAGATTTCTTACCTCGTCTGACTTTGGTTCTCTTAGAATTCTTCTTGTCTTCAGGATTTACCTGTTGATGACTCAAAACCAGATTCATTATTTGCATGTGATTATGAAGTTTAGCAATTCGTTTTTTGTTCCTCTTGAATTTCCAACACTTACTTTGAACATGATTTGCATTTCCACAAAACATACACTTCAGAGATGAATTTTCGTTTTGCAGATTTGACTCCTGTTTATCACAACTTTTAATATCCATAGTTCCAGAACCGGCCGGAACAAAGGAATTATTTGTGCTCACAGTCTTGCTTTTGAACCCTAAACCATTTGTGTTTCCAAAAGATTTCTGACCGAATAACATTGCTGAAATCTTGTCAGAGCTTCCAGATAACCTTTTCAGGTCACACTTTAGAGTATTAATCTCTTTTTCTTTTAAAGATAGGGTTCTGGTGAATTCATCATTAAGACAGTCAATCTCAAGATTTTTCACCTGAAGTGATGATTCAAGTTTCTTCAACTTCATTTTTAATTGAAGTTTCTCTTGGTGAATTTCTTTATTTTTATCGAAGAATTCAAAAATCTCAGTGTCAGACTCGCATTCTGAATCAGAATTTGAGATAGTAGAAGTTTCTACGGCGAATGCTGAAATTTCTGTGCAAACTTCGAAAGTATACGGATTGACCAACTTAATTGATTTCCTTTTTATTGAATCATCTGAAGCATCAGAGAGAGAGAGAGAGAGACATTGGAATCAACTCCATCATCAGATTATAAGTTCATAACCGCAGCCCATTCCTGAACTAGACAAGATAGCGTACATTGAACCGGATGCCATTTAACTTCTTGTTGTTGTCGACTCTGAACGAATGCTTGGTGACCAAGAAAGGAAATCGAATAGGGGATTTCTTTTGACTCTTGAGAGATATGCAAGTCTAGTGTTAGCATCCGCTGTTTACGCTCTTCTATTTTCTGTTGTTGGTTCCGAGCTCCTCATTTCGATCAGGTATAGATGAAACAAAAGGAGGCTCATTAATAACCCAGGGAAAAGCTCAAGTTATAGGTCCACCTTTGCTAGAGGTTCGAATCGTCTTTCTAGTAAGGAAAGAATGAAAAATGACTCGATGTGCTTGTCGTGTTGATCATTCATCATCTTTTATCGTAGAATAGGAATCAGTCTTCTTTCAGCAAGTTGCATGAAACTCTCGACTTTGATCGCTAACTAACTAAACTCATAAGATAAGACTTCTTCTTTTGTACGCTCGGTTTATTAGGTTCTATACCACTTCAACCTACAGGATACTGAGGGAACTAAGTAACTAGGGGTAGATTACCTGGTATCAACTATACGAAGTTGGTTTTGTTCTTTGTATAATGGCTTAATTATGAGAGTATTCAAAACTGGACTAAGTCCAGGGGTTTTTCCAGCATTTGCGGTTTCCTCGTTAACAAAATCTTGTTGTGTGGTTTACTTTTACTTTCCGCAATTATGATTATTTTTATTACTTAAAAGTAAATAAAGTAGTACATTAATCCAAGGCACTTGATAGTGATCCTATAACATATCGGTTTTATACCGTAACTACTATCGAGTGTATACCTTATTTTTGTATTGTCACGACTTTGTCCATAAATGATCACACTAGGTATCGGACTTATAGGTTGATATCGAAAACATTGTGGTGTACCTGGGTACCCTCGTCATTTCACTTGTTAAAAGGAAGAGCCTTTGTCAAAGATCAACAAATATTTATTCATACTGTTTGGAAGACGATCAAAAGGAGTTGAGTACTGAAGACTTTACATCGGTAAATCAACTCAAGATAGTGGTTTCTATCTTGGGATTCACGTGTGTTGTCCAGAAGGTTGTAGGCGCGGGGATATTGAGGGAACTAAGTAACTAGGGTAGATTACTTGGTTACAACTATACGAAGTTGGCTTTGTTCTTTATATAGCATCTTAACTCTGAGGGTATTCAAAACTGGACTAGGTCCCGAGTTTTTCTGTATTTGCGGTTTCCTCGTCAACAAACCGTTGTGTTTGTGTGCTTTTACTTCTTATGCATTAAAAGTTATTTAACTATAAAAGCATCTTATTATTACTCGTATAAGAAAAGATTGTGGTGTACTTGGGTACCCTCGTCATTTCACCAGTTTTGAATACTCTAATAATTAAGCCACTATACAATGGCCACCACCAACTTCGTATAGTTGAGACCAAGTAAACTACCACTAGTTACCTAGTTTCCTCAGTATCCCTGCACCTACAACAAATATGTCCAACGCACGTGAATCTTAATATAAACACTATCTTAAGTTTCTTCAGCTTCTCTGAAGACTTTAAGCACTCAACCCTTTCGATCGTCTTCCAAACAGTAAAAGACTAATATGTTTGGTAACCACTCTCGTATCTCAGTAAGTTGGCTAGAGGTATGTTGTTGAGCATGACAAAGGATTTTCTGTTTAAAATCAACTAAACTCCTTTGTCGGGTTTAAATCTTCTAAGATTTGGATTAACAAGTTAACCAGATCAATTCAAACATCACTACCAGATTCGGATACTGAAGAGTACCACCAAATGATAACTTGTCAATATAAATACGACTAGAAATAACAAGTCTATCAAAAGATAAACTAGATATAGTCGGATCCCAACTGATCAAGTTTGTGCACAAAGCAAATCACAAAGATACAAAACCAATAAAAAAATCATCTTGTCCTCAAATCTTCAATAGTTACTGTTCCTGCATAATAACAAACATGATTCCAACTTATGATCGATCACGCACAGAACAAAGTCTGTTAACAACGGATGATCACAAGTTAACGTCAGATTTAAAACCATATCTGAATTACCGCTAATCTCTTGATCTAGTTTTTGTGACCTAGAAGGCTCTCAAGAATAATTGAACTAGGTGCAATCAAGAGTGAACGAACGTTAGTCAATCAAATCAATAATCGAAAACTAAAATAACAATGCAATTCTAGTTTCCACCAACGATACTAATTAGGTTACTCTCCTCTCCAAGATAGTATTACAAGTAATACTATTAGTAGGCTACAGCACTAACTACGAAATGAAGTACCTGCCTCAGGATAAGTTTATAAGAAGAACAAACTTCACTATTTATAGACCAATGTAATTTGGACACCAAGGAATTTCCAATAAATACTCTGAAGATATGCAATAAAGCACCAAAATTCGGTTTTGCGTAATTCCAACCAATATCCAACTGTACAACGTAAATTTTTCTTGGACAACTCAATATTATCTAGCACTTAACTAATGTATCTTTCCAGAGATATGTTTTGTTTGCTTGTAAAACAATAACATATTCATTCGAAAATCCAAAATATTCTCAACCATTTCGGTTTTGGATCTTACCTTGAGTATCAAAGAGTATATTTGAACAATTACTAGATAAGATTTCAACTCATGTTCAAACTACTTATTATGTCGACATCTTGAACTTTCCTATTTTGCAAACCCAATTTCCAAACACAAACCCTAAAGTGTACATGACTTAAAGAAATCAGTTTTGCCTATTGAGACAAGTCCTACCATGACTCCATACACTTGTCAGGATCGGTTCTACCTAGACTCCCAATATAGGTATGTATGGGTCCAACCTTAGATTTTAAATGAAAACCAGACCTTTATTGATTTATTTTAACTACGAAACAAGTTTGTAACTCTATTTCCTTAAACTAATGTAAGTAAACATAGTTTTCTAGGCATGATATCAAACCTATGTTCACTACACAATCTAGTAACGAGTTACAAAGATTATATTGACGTCGCAATTATGAAGTTCAAAAGATAAGGGTTATACTTCGTAATTTAATATACCAATATAAAGTATTCATAACTATTTATATATTTTTCATTGACACTTGATCATAATAAGATAATCAAGTCTCTAATACTAGAGTCTCATGTATATAATTTCACATGTTATGTTTTCAATCAGAAACGAGTTGGAAGCTTAAAAAATAGAAATGGAAACAAGTCAAGTCATGTGTTACTTACCTCAAGTGGAAGGATGATGTTATCGTTGATGTCGATACATCTTCAGATTCTTCAGGTCTTCAGATTAATACTTGTATGTCTCAACATTTCTAGACTTCCTAGTATAATTACCTAACAAAGTTGACTCTAGTAATCTAATCAAGTGACTTATGAGTTTTGATACTAAAATATGATAACAAACCTAGACATACTAATGCTTGGTGAGTTCAACCTAGCAGTGCTCTAACAACTTCGTATAATTGAGACCAAGTAAACACTCTTCCGCTGCTCAGTTCATTCGTCATCCCTGTGCCTACGACCAGCTACCCTACGCACGTGAATCCCACTACTGAGTCCATTATCTTGAGTTTCTTCACTTCTATGAATACTCTTACTCTCAATTATTAACTCCTTTGGATCGTAAGTACTCGATTCCATGACTAATCTTGTCATAGCATCAAATCCAAATAATATCCAACCTTCAACTGCAAACAAGAGGTAATCAGATATCTTGTCAGTTTAAAACCCCTTCCGGTATAGCTCGTCTGTGTACCTTTTACGTATTCTTTATCTCTATTTCACAGTAATATTTATTCATCCACCATATCTCGATAAGACTCTCAACATATTACAAAAAAGTTCGATGGAAACAACTATAACCATTGGTCTTTTCTCATGAGTAGTTTCCTCAAAGGTAAAAGCTTATGAAAATATGTAGATGGTACGGAAAAATGTCCTATAACAACTATGTCAGAAAAATATTATGTAGATGGTAAATCTCCTCCTCTTACAACAAGTGGTATTTTTAGTGATTGGGAGATCAACAACCACAAAATACTTACATGGACTGGGAACACTGTGATTCAGTATGCAGCTTACCATCTTCGAAGTTGCCAAAGAAGCATGGGATTTTCTCTCCAAAAAGTATATTCAAATCAACTTTGCCCAACATACAAACTTGAACAAGAAATTCGATCTTTGAAAAAACAACATGACCTGACAGTATCTGATTTCCACTCTAAAATGTCTGTCATATGGAATCAGTTGGATCTAATGTAACCTAAATGGACTGCTGATGCATAAATATAGGAAAAATATAGAGAAGAATCACGGTTAGGTCATCTTCTCATGGCTTTAAAAGATGAGTTTGAATCTATTGGAGCATTTATTCTCCATTGTACACCTCTACCCACTGTACAAGCTACACTGTCTGAACTTATCACGAAGAAACAAAAAAAAGAATCAAACTGAATATCTTAGCAGTGTTTGCTATGCCTTCACGACCAAACTATAATTTCCATAAAAATGAACCATCTTCAGCAAATCATGACATATCATAAGTTCAGTGTCACAATTGCAAGCAGTTTGGACACATAGTGATATAATGTACTCAACCATCAACCAAAACACTACAAGATTCTTTTGGTATAACTACTGAAAGGAGTTTGGACATATAGTAAACTACTTCACATCACCAACATCCAAAAATATGCGTGAAAATAGGAGGAATATTAACATAACCGCACCAACATGGTTCACTGGGGCACCTGTTTCATCTGATATTGAAAAGAAACATGAACCATATCTAGATGAAATTCAAGAGATGATCAAACAAGCCTTGTCAATTGGTAATAACCCTACTATAGCTTCTGCACTTGCAATTCCTACATGCATTTACTCAACTGGATGGTTTCTCGATTCAGGTGTTTCCACTTATATGACTTTTAATTCTCATTTTTTTGAGAATTTGCACCCAATTATAACTCCTAAGATTCATAATGCTGATAGGTATGAGTTAGATGCAAGTCACATTGGACTGGTTAAATCTTCAAATAAAATATGTGTCCCTGATGTATTTCTTGTTCCCAAGAATACTATGAATCTTATCTATATTGGAAAAACTATGTGGTCAAGGATTTAATATTTACTTCTTTCCTTCTAGTTGTGTTATACAGGATCCCAAGACGGATAAGCTAGTTGCGATACGCCGTAGAGTGGGTCGGTCATACCTTCTAGAGACACTCATTATCTCCCCACAACCCAAAAGTCTAGTTGCTGCCATCTTTACATCTTCATTACCATCCACCATTTACCCATTCATGCCTTGATATTCTAGGTTAGGTCATATTTTGTTTCCATACATGATTAATAAAGGTTTATTAGGATCAACTCAATTAGACAATGAACCTTGTTGCATTGCGTGTAAGTTGGCCAAACAACCAACACTTTCTTTTAATAACAATACTACTTTTTCAACTGCACCATTTGATCTTGTTCATTCAGATATCTGGAGAAAGACACCTATTGTTTCTAAAGCGAGAGCTTTATATCATGTTATCTTTATCGATGATTACACTCGGTACACTTGGATATATCTGTTCGGCTCAACATCATATTTCTTGAAAGCATATACTGAGTTCACTACCGTGATCAAAACCCAGTTCACAAAAACCATTAAAATTTTCGTATTGATCAAAGGGAGGATCCATTCAAAGATTTTATCAAATCTTAAAGTACTCTTCTCCAATTATCTTGCACAGAGACCTATGAACAAAATGATGTTGCAGAACGAAAACACCGTCATATTATTGAAACTGCTAGAACCCAATTACTTTCTGTGTCTGTTCCCTCTAATTTTTAGGAAGAGAATGTTCTCACCGTCGTTGTATAATTTTTGGGGAGAGTCTGTTCTCACTACCGTGTATAGAAAAATTGTATTCCAACAGCCGTAATAGGTGGAGTATCTCCATATGAACGTCTTTATGGAAAAGTACCCAGTTAATCAAAACTTCGCGTCTTTGGGTTCAACTTGTTTTGTTCTTCTTCCAGAATGTGAACATAACAAACTTGGTAAAAAGAACTAATATGTGTATTTCTAGGGTATGGAATAGAACATACATGGTACCGTTCCTATGATCCAGAGAGTCGACAACTTCGTATATCTCGTCATGTAACCTTTTAGGAGAAAATACCGTTTTGGTCTCTCCAGAATAGTAAGACTTCTGAAACTTTGACATATTTAGATCCATTGATGTCATATCTCCTTACAATTCTACATCAGAACCCATCTCGTTTACAAGTAACAAACTATTGTTTTACCTTTTGTCACTTCAGAGCTTCAAATAACAGACTTGTTCACAAAGTCGCATCCTTCTGCACGTTTGAAGTTTCTAATTTCCAAACTCAAGATGTTTGAGGTCGGGTGTTAAAATATATGATGTTGTCATATCTTATTACCCTTCTCTGTATATCATATATTACAGAATTCTTTTTCTTGTTTCTTTTCTTACACTTCCATCTCTTATATAAGGAGTTGTGCTCCATTATTTTCATTACAAAATCAATATACAAAAACTCGATTCCATGAGTAATCTTGTCAATTTTGTCATTGCATGTAAGATTTTGCTACTTTGCAAATAATTTGTTGGTGCTTTGACAACATATGTTATATTTTTCATTGGAGATTTAATCGTTGTTTTTACTATGTACTTATGAATCAATCAATTTTCATAGATTTTTTCACTTGATTGTTAAACTATGTCTAACATTTGGAGGAAAACATACAAAAATTTGGAAAAACATAAATTTTTTTGAATTTTTCTTTTTTAATATTGTTATTTATGCTCGTTGCGTAAATAATTCAAAGAACTTTCCAAATATATAAAGTTCACAAAAATCTGACGAGTAGTTTGAAAGATATGAAAATCTTAAATATATATCTTTATCTTATAAAATGGCATTTTTGTAAATATTAGTTTTTAATCTATTTACCTTTAAGTCTTTATAATATTCTTTATACCTCTCCCTCAGAGCATCTCCAATAGTGGGTCGAAAAAAATCATATGTGGAGGTCATTGTTAGACCTCCATTTATCAGGGGTTTTCGTACTTTGGTCTAAATCAATGTTCTGAAAACCGGCCCGAACGTCGAACCGGAAAAATTACCGGGTCAGAGTCAAAAGGGTCAACCAGTGGTTCAACCCGGGTTCATTGAGTCATATATATAACACCCTATGAATTATTGTAAGCCTAGTAGTTAATACGTTTTGAACTTAAATTCTTAAAGTTAACACCAAAATAATATCTAAGACACATAAGAATTTTCCAACTATATATCTAAAATCTAGACAACAATCCAAAATATAAAAATCGATTATAATAAGTTAATAACTAGTAAGTTAAATGAGAATTCGACACACAAAAAATCGTAACTATAAAATCATCTATTAAGAATATGCTGCCAATCCATGCACAGGAGTATACAAATGTGGTATCCACATTCTATTTTTTCCTAAATCAAGTTATAAGAGAATGTTTTTGTTCAAATGATTATATGTAGATCATATGATTATTATCACCAAAGAGTTGCTGGCTCAGTGGTTATGTATTACTTAAACGAGTAGAGGTTCTGACATCAAACTCCATCATTTTCACAATAATTTTTTACCGGGCTGATTGGCCGGGCCGGTTTTCAGAACATTGGTCCAAATAACACGTTTGTCTTAAAACTCATCTCCAGTAGTTAAGGTTATAATCAGCATTTTAGATTTAGATAAAAATAATATTATCTATTGTTAGTATAATTTTATACTAAATATGAATATATTTAAATAAAATTAATGATGTGGAGGTGCATGCGAAAGTGTAGTTAAGACTTTCTTTAACACCTCTACATAGGGGTGTAAATTTTGCCCGGCAGCCCGAGACCCAGTACCGTCCGCCCTGTCCCATGACAGCCCATGGGTGACCGTGGTCCTTTACGGGCTGGCCCGACCTAGCCCATTTAAATAAGAGGGCGGGCATAGGCCACAATTCAAATTTTCTTGCCTGGCCCAATACCCTCCCTATTATCCCGTCAATGCTACCCGTCAGTGTTATCCATTTACCTAGCCTAAGTGACTGTTCCAATTTTGTTTTATCCTAGAATATACTTGGTACATATACTTAATACAGTCAACCCTCATAGTTTTCATATGTATTCTTAACTTTTATTCCATAGGAGTCTAATTTTGTTAACCATATAGAGAAAATATTGAGAAAAATCTAAGGCACTTTCCTTTTCTGATGATTCAATTCAGGAAAAATTATAGGAAGTTTGGTTTATCTTATTCCCATCTCAATTCTCGTATTTGATTATTAATTTTAAGTAAAACTTGTGTATTATTACTACTTTCTTTTTATTTTAAACAATATATGTATAATATATATTTGTTTGTAATATTCAAGGCCCTCCCGGCCCTACCCGCCCGAGCCCAAATTACAAAACAGGCTTGGGTAGGCTATGGGTACTTACTGTAGATAAATAACCCTGCCCGCCTGGCCCTTTTAATTTCGTGGATAAGAGATGTTCCGGCCCGTCCTATACCGTCCCATTTAATAAATAGGCCGGACTGCCCGACCCGGCCCAATTTACACCCCTACCTCTATATTTAGTATTTCATCCCTCCCAAATTTTAGGACCTAACTATTGGAAATAGGTTTCTGTTAAATGGGGGTCTAAAATCCTATGTGCCAATGGAAAATAAGATTTATATCCTCTATTGGAGATGTTCTTGAAATCGAAGGGGTAATAAATCATGAAAGTCTAATGATCCAAGGGCCAAGAATAATAATTTATGACGGAAATATTTTTGTGATGTGAATCTTTTTTTGGAATATTCTTAATCTTAGATTTATTTTGGTATAAGGAAACCTAACGGTTACGAAGGGTAATGCTTTGATATTCTCTTATTTACAAAAATGTCATTATTATAAAAATAAAGATAAATATATAAAAACTCTGCGTCTTCCAAACTGTACGTCGGATTTTTGTGGACTTTACATATTTGGAAAGTCTTTGAATTATCTACGCAACGAGTATAAATAATAATATCAAATTTTTGTTTTCCAAATTTTTTATGCTTCTCCAAACTTGTGCGTATTTTCCTTTTAAAAGTTAGACATGATTTAAGAATGACTATAAAGAAAATCAGGGGCGGATCTATGTAGAGACTTGTAACATTACATTTTGTAGTGTAATTGTGTTTGGTTATAACAAATCAAGCCCAAATATTAGGCTTAAGCCAGCCCAAGTCAAACCAGTTTGTTTTCAATCCACCTCAACATTCATTTTCTGGTTCCGCCACTGAAAAAAATTGATTGATTCAAAAAAGTACACAAACAACGATCAATTTTGGATGAAAATTATAAAATATGGTGTCAAAGTACCACCAATTTATTTGCAAAATAGAAAAAAACAGTATCGCCGCACGTGCTTGCTACTTGTTACTTCACCGGTACAGAGACGTGACCTTCAAGCCGAGGGCCGTCTTTCCAAACCTGTATATAAACACGAACTTGAGGTGACCATTATTAGTGGATCTGAAATAAAAGTCGCCAAGTTGCAATTTTAAGTGTGACAAACAAACACTATCGGACAGCTATTAATATAAGAGACCAATAGGACTACTCGATTATTATCTTCCACTTACAATCAAGAAAAACTAAATTATTCCTTCAATTACCGGTACACATGAACAAAAAAACCGTATTGTGAATAATAACATCCTGATGAAATCATTCATAGTACTGCTAGTCTCTTTTTTTATTTCTAAATCACGATGGGCTTGAAGTTTAAAACATGAAATAAATATAAAGTATTTATGTTTTTGTGACACTTTTACTTTGAAACCTATTTTGAGGCATACTAGATTTTTTTGAGGCATACTAGATAATGCCAAAATAGGGTCACTAAATAAAAAACAACATCACCCCTCATCCACCATTTTTGATAATAGCATAACTACCCTTATATAATTAGTGTAAATGATTATTAGTTGGGATTTTTGAGAGGAAGAAGAAGAAGTGAAGAAAAAAAGTTTGGGTTTTGACTTTTGAGATTTTAGTGATTAGAAGTGACCAAAATGTGTGATTCAAATCAGAGGTAAACTTCTATCGAGGTTTAATTTCCTTTTATAAGTTGAATCTGCCAAAAAATTGAATTTTTAAAACCCAGATCTGCTGACCAGATGAACAGTTTGGCTGATAACTTTTGACCCGAACCTCTGTTTTTTTTGAAATTATACCTAAGTAGATCGAAGATAGTTCCAAACTTCACGAGAGTTTCCACGTCTTGCATATTCAGACTTCATGGTTTCAGTGAGAGAGCAGTTAATCCATGATATAATAGTTTGATCAATAACTTCCCACTCCTCATAAGCTGGGTTAGGAGTGCGAGCTTCAGTTTTTTCATCCACAAGTTCTGCAGCTGGTATCTCATAAGATTCATGAAGATATTTGAAAAGTCGTTGGGATTTAAGAGTAGGAGTTATTTGAGATTCCCAAAGAAGATAGTTAGTTCTATCCAAAAGAATTATTTTTGTTGAAGAAGGCATGAAGGGGGATTTGTCGAACAGAGAAGGAGAAGAAGTAGACATAAAAGAGCCTACAGATTGCGACATAAAAGCAGGGATGGTAGGAGAACCATGGCTTTGATCATAAGACATAGTACTAGAGGTAGAAGAAGCAGAAGTTGAAGACGATTGAGCTGATGAAGACATGATGAAGATGAAGAGAAGATTAAGCTAGGGTTTTGAAAAAAAAAATTGAGGCTAGGGTTTTGGAGAGATCGTTCTGGCTCTTGTTACCATGAACAATTGTATAAGCTCTCTTAACCCTATTAGGGTACTGGAGGCAAGTATTTATATTAAGCGTATTGGACTCTTGGTTTACAAGACACTTACATAAGACCAAATATATATGGACCGTAACACATATGGATTATACATGGACTGTTATTCTACAAATACAATCCTTTTAATAGTTTTATCTCCCATGGACAGAAAGAAATTTCGATAAACATCATCCACATAGACGGAACCAAGATTTTTCTCCAAGCGGGGCTAAGCTATTTTTTTTAATACGAACCATTATACAAGTTTCAGCCAACATTATTTGCAATTAATAGAATCACATCCACTATTCAAATTCCAAAATACAGATCCTCTTAAAATAAAGATGTGAATAAATTGTTAGCTAAGTCACATAACCATTCATAGACAGTGTGCATTTTCTTTCTCTAATTTGTTTGAACAAGACCTAATTAATTACTAAAAAACTAATTATTAATTACTAAGGAACTAATTATTTACAGAAATGAAGATAATTGCAAAAGAAAAAAAGAATTACCGGATCCATCAGAAAACCAATCAATTAGACCAAATAATCAAATCAAATCCTAGATTTTAATAGAAAAAATGTAATTCACACTATAAACTTTTAGCTTCAATTAAATTATTTAAAAACAAAATGATGTTGTAAAAGAAGTAGAAAAGGATACCTTCGATCGTACAATCGCTTTCTTGATCTTAGAGATGAAAAAATTGTATAGCTTTTACTTTCCTATTTTTTAATTTTTGTATAAAACAAATATACCAAATCCTTAACCAGAGAAACTAAAAAAGAAAAACACGTTAAACTAAGCATATTTGCAAAACGTGTTTAGATAAAGAACAGTGGTTGCAAAACTCAGATACTTTCATAATCCTCACGTACCTCAATTTTCAACGAAACAAATTTAACGAAAATTTAGCAACAATATCTCGTCATCATTTATTTTCTTTTTTTTGATGGAAATAGGAGCTTTGGAAAACCCCCAGAAAATTTTATTAAATTACCTCATTCAAATTGAGGTTTGGATTGTTACATGACAGAAGTGGTTGATAAATATACCCTCATATTTCATCATTGTACATTGTACACTGATACAACCAATTTACAATATTAATTCTTTGATCTACATGAATCCAAGAAAAACGGAGAAGACTAATCTGATTAATGGTATTTTGATTAATCTTCAACCATTTAGAGGCTTCTTCTTCAGTAAGATGAAATCCGTTGTAGAAGAAGTTTCTGCTAATCATTGTAATCACGATCCATTCTGATAGCCATTGATCTTCTTTATATAAAGCCTGATCATCGTCATGTCGGAATTGATCGTCTTCAAAGATATGCTTGAATCTCTCATTGGATTTCAATATAAGAGCACATAGGCTATAATTAAATACGCTAATGGCGAATATAATTGAAATTATTACAAGGCATAGAATAGCCATTGTATACATAAGAAAAAAAACATAAAAACCTAAAACCCAAATCACAAAGTGATTTTTATTGAAAGCATAAAAGGTTTATTATACAACTACAAACCCAAATTTACTAGAAAAAAACTGATATATCAGATTCAATCCAAGTAAATCTAGGTTTGAAAAAGAAGATTGAATAGAAAAAAAAATTGGTTTGGATAGTTTTTTGGAAAAAACGGTTATGCATAGGATTTATGAAAGAGGAATAAAGGGATGAAAATCCTCCATATTCTCGTCATCATTTCATAGTTTATTGAAAATTTACTTTGGGGGCGGGGGTGGGTGGGGCTAATATTGGTTTTATTTTCCTAAAACTAAGGAAAATGAGGATTTGTAACACTCTCGCCTCCCCTACAATACACGTAGCTCCGTCCCTGATCATCCATCATCAAAGAAATTGGTTTAGTTTCTAGCTATTTCAAAACGCCAACTCAAATAATCATGGTTCTCGATTAGATTTCTGGTCTCACCGGTCCTTCATATGCATTTAGGATTTGCTTGCTAAATTGTTGAGATACCCGACCTTTATTCATCGGATTTGTTCTTTAATTATCGATGGCTGCTGCTATGTTGTGTTTGGTCTTCAATGGGATTTCCGGAGATGTGCTTTTCCAAGATACTTATGTCTCCTTTATAATCCTCCGATGATTTCTTCAAGATATCCAGTATCGATAATTTTCTCTAGGTTGATTTTCTTTTAAGCACATCATCCATGAGTTTTCTTTCATATTTTGTTGTTTTTTGAATTCTGATTTTAGTGTATGCTTTCATTGCAATTGCATATGTAGACCTAATCGATCCTAAAGTTTGAACTTGCATCGAATCAGAATTTTAACCTCATTTATCTTCTAAATAGAACCTTTTTATCCCTTTTTTTTTCCTATTTTTCGTACAAACCTTTTCGAATTTCATGGTCAATACCTCGAGCATCATTTGATTTTCTCTGTAATCGCCTTATACCTAGTTATATGAATCCTCAGTTTGTTTCAGATCCGGTGTTTTTCAGTCTTTTTTCGTTTAATATTGGTATATATGAGTGATATCAATTATCCTTCCTGCCTAGTATGCCTTCATCATAAAAACTGCCTGGTCTGATATTTTTGCCTCAGATCTTCCTTTGGCGTTTGTTTTTGTTTTGCTGGTAATGATTTTTGTTGTTCAGAAATCATGTTCTATGTTTCTTTGGTTTTCATATTTTAATTAGAGCAAGTCTTATGGTGGAATCCAACCTATTCCAAGTGTGGAAAAACCATGGAATGTCAAGTATAATGGCTTCCAATTTGGGGTTTTCCACAGAAAATCCAAGCAAGGTTCCACCATTTCATGGAAGGGTTCGTGGAATCCATCTGAATGCCAATAAGAATAGCGTTAAACGCTATTCATAATAGCGCTAAGAAAACGCTATTAAGAATAGCGTTTTTTTTTGTCCGCAGATTTAGGATGAGTTGTTGAAATCTAACGGCTGAGAAAAAAAACGCTATTCTTAGTAGCGTTTTTTTAGCGCTATTAAGAATAGCGTTTTCAGTATTCCACCACTACACTTGCACTTCCATCCACGGTTCCAAATGCTGAGGTGGCGTGGAAGATGGAAGATGGAACTCTTCCACCATAAGACTTGCTCTTAGGGATGGTTTTTTTTTGTTAGCCTTGTTGTTTTGTTAAGGGTGGACTTCTATAATGTTTTGGTCAGTGTTTTAGGAAAAAGAATTGATTTTCTTTGGAGTGTTATTTTCTTGAAATTCTAGGACCAGTATGGGGATTTGTATGGATTTGCATAAGTTGATGTACACATGACTAGCTTGAAATGAAAATTCAGGGGCTTTTCATTTTCAAATACAACTGGTAACAGTGAGGGTTTCAATCAAATGGTGATACCGGGGCAATCCTCCCTCAAAGAAGCTAAGATTTTGTCATTTCACATGACTTCTTACATTGTATAAAAGCTTCCCTGAGGCTAAACAACCAAGATTAGAAGATTTATCAACTTCAAATCTAAGAAAGGTTACTGACATCTTCAGTGATTCGGCGACACACCTTATGAAGCAACAATTTTAATTCCTCCACAACTTGGTCTTATTCGAGCCTTTTGCATCCATCTAGCAAGATCATTCCGAGTTCGGACGAAGAAATTATGTGCAAAACAGTTTTTACACTTCTTCGTAAGGGGACCTCTCACTAGGATCGGTTCCCTTACCATAACATGGTACTAGGATCGGTTCCCTAGGGGGTACTAGGATCATTTCCCATGTGTTACTTGTGACAGATCACAATACTAAACTGTTTTCGACATAACTTTTGCATACGATGTCCGAATTCAGTGATTTTTGGCTCGTTTTAATCGTAAAAACAAGAGATACACATATATGATCAGTAGATATCAACATCATCAACTCAAAATTACCGTTTCTATCAAAAAGCTCAAATATAGATAGATACGGTATGAGCATAGAAGATAAATCTCCCTAAAGATGTTAATTAGTCATATAATAATTGAGAGATCGTGTGCTCAGTTTTTCATGTGCTTCCTCACCTTTAAAAATACTAAGGTGAGCATGCACATTCTAACACAACTAGGTTGTGTTAAGTTGATCCTTATCTTGTTCGTCACGAGTGACTAACACCGAATCATCATTCTTGACCTCTTGCTTGGTTTGTTTTCTCTTGTTCCATCTCTTGTTTTTCTTCTTTGACTTGTGATGAAGAGTGTCATTATCACAACCTTTACTAGTACAAGAAATTTCAGAAATAATGTCTTTCTTTAGTCTTTCAAGAAGACTCTTGTAATTATTGTCACCAACAATTAACAGCTGAGAGTCATTCTTGCGACTAACTTTTGGTCCCTTCTTGGCTATAGAGGATTTAGGGACCCATTTAGAGTTGGGTTTTGCAGGAGCAGCTTTGTCCTTCACAATACCATTAGGATCATCGCCCTTTTGAATATTTTGTGAAACACCCTTTCTCCAATTTGGAACATCAGATCTTGTCTTTGCATTTGAAACGTCATCTATCTTTCGATAATTTGGTATTTTATGAGATGACCTTGTCGAGTGATATGAAAAATTTGAACTATCATTATAATAATTCTTTTGCCCAAACTTAGGAAAATAACGATCTGAATTCTTATGAGGAGCAAACTTAGCCAATTCGTTTGATACAAAGGAAAGTGTATCTTGCATCTTACGAACTTTGCATTCCCATTGCAAGTGTCCTTTATTACCACAATAACAACAATGCTTAGTATAAATATACGAAGTATGAGTTTTAATATTACCTTTTTGTGGATCCTCTTGCATTGGAGCTCGACGAGTTTTCTTCTTCTTCTTCTTAAGCTTGACAGACTTTTCTTCTTTACAAGAAATATGAGCATCTTTGTCATCAGTGGGAGCCTCTGATTGAGAAGAATTTGTAGTTTTAACAAATTTTACCTCTTTGCTAATATTTGAAGCATCTATTCCCTTATAGCCCAACCCTCGTGTATCACGATGATTTCTACTTGCTTATAACATTGAGGTTAACTTGTTTGAGCTTTCATTGGATTTTTTCAGTTCTAATTTTTCTTCTTCCAACATCTTGATTTTACCAAGAGCACCGGCTAGTTCAGCCTCAAGGCGTTTTTCTCGTGAGAGATATACACCTTCTTTCTCTTCAAAACTCTTTTGTTGAGAGTTAATCCTTGCATCAGATTCAACAAGTTTCTCTTCCAATAAGTGAATTTTTTCAAGAGCAACATCACGCTCTTTCTATAACAATTTTGTTTGAGAGAGACTAGCACTGGCTTTTTCTTCAAGATCCTGTACTTGTCGAGAATTAAACATAGCTTCCGATTCAGCACGTTTCTTTTCCGACAAAAACAGTTCTCTTCAAAGATTTCACATTCTAATTTCTTAGAATTTAGATCGTTTGTACGATCTTTAAGAAGATACTCACGGTTTTGGAAACCTATATAATAACCTTGAAAAACCTTCTTCAGTTTCTTGTTCTCGCGACAAAGAGGAGTCATAAAACCAAGAAAATCCGAAGTTCTCAGCTTTTCATTTTTCAAAGGTTTCAGCAATTTAGAGTATTCTGAGATATCTTCTTCTACTTCTTACTCAAAATCTGATTCATCATCATCGGAAATTTCATCTAGCCTTTCTTGTAGACTTATTTTCCAGTCGTCATCGGTTTCTACATTATCAAAAAGATTAACTTGTCTCGTAAAAACTCTAGTGACGATATCTTCAGATATTGATTCGTAGATGCCATCATCAAGTGTTAATTCAGAACTCTTGATGTATTGCTTTACGTTAACTGAATCATTCATTAGATTCAATTCTTATAGGTTGGATCGCACCAAACACAGGTTGTTAGATCTTTTCGTGTTTGCCTGCTCTGATACCAATTGAAAAGGCGAGGGTACCCAAATGTACCTCAATCTAAAACTTTTCCTACCTATAAGTCCTTTCTCCGAAAGTGATTGTCTATAGACTGAGTCGAGACAATACAACTAATCGGTTCACACTTCGTGTGATTGTCTATGGATACGAGATCGAGACAATAAAACAACGAAGTATGTTTACTTGATACAAAGGTTCAGACTTAACTAAACACAATATGATTGCTTATCAAGTAAATAGGAATTAAAGTTTGTGTAATTTACTTTAATTATAATAAAACAATTATAATGCGGAAAATAAAAGTAAATGACACAACAAGATTTTGTTAACGAGGAAACCGCAAATGCAGAAAACCCCCAGACCTAGTCCAGAATTGAATACTCTCAGGATTAAGCCGCTACACAAATTTACACCTAACTTCGTATAGTTGAGACCAAGTAACTAACCCTATAGTTCACTTAGTTACGTCTGTATTCCCACGCCTCCGACCTATAAATAAGTCACGTACTTGGAACAATCCCTTTGGTTCGTATTCCAAACAGTAAAGGAACAAGAAATCTGTTTGGTATCAACTCTATTCAACCAAGTGATATGAGTCGGACAAAGGCTCTTCCGTTTATCTTAACATAAACTCCTTCGTTGGGTCTAGATCTATCTTATGTTCAATCACCCTAAGGTAATCGTTTAAGATTAAGCCAACAACACCTTTAATCCGAAGAACTGTGTTGATGCCGATCTACTCAATTAATCAATCCAATCTACCACAAGGATAAATCGATTATTAATTGGATCCTCTTTTACTGAAACAAGTATTGTGCACACCAAAGATTATAGAACCCAAGTCAGATCTTCAATATCTTCTTTGTCTTCAAATCTTCTTAAATCTTCAATAAAAACCTGCACACAATCACTTGAATCTCTTGTGATCAATCACGCACAGAACGGAGTCTGTTAACAATGGATTATCACAAGATCGTATTTAGAACTAACAACAGTCTAAAGATCCCTATCGAAACTCTAAACTAGTTTGAGTGAATCTTATATCAGAAGAGAAGATTCTCAAGAATAAAAAAACTAGGTGCAATCATATTTCAACCACCGTTAGTCAATCAAATCAATCGAAAACAAAGATAAACCGCAATTATCAAGTTTCCCACCAACGTGTCGCGCTAGAGATTCTCAATCCCAAAGTAGACTTTAAAACGAGCGGACGTAAGAGATTTCACCTAATTAGATTACTCTCCTCTCCGATAGGCGGCTACACCAGTAACAAAGACAAAAGAGGAAGTTTGTTGTTACGAAGGATTAGTTTGCTAGAAAGGAAAACTTCGTGTATTTATAGACAAGGAAGTTTGGACACCAAGGAATTTCCAAAACCGAAAATATTCTCAAGATATTCATAAATGCGCAGATTCGGTTTTCATAATTCCTGGAAATGCTTTGTCCAAAAATAACAATCGAAATCTCTTGGAAAATATAATTAGTAAATGCACATTACTAATTCTGTAATTTACATACAAATGAAATTAATAACCTTAATTAAAAGATTCTTAACTTATTTGTGTTTCGATCCTGGGATTCTCTTCCCTTAGCCGTTAAGGAATATCTTTGAATAATTATAGAAATAAACATTCTCAGCACGTGTTCAAAGTTTGTCGACATCTTAACTTTGTAAGTTCTCTTTCACACTTACAACCTTGAAACTGATTTGCCACACTTCCAAACAAGTTTAGAATTGGTTCATCTGACTTTCAAGAACTATGTGATTGATCAAACCAACATTCAATCACAATCATCGGTTTACGGTTCTACCAAAACAAGTTTCGGTTCTACCTCCATGTGAGTACTACGCATAGTCACACTAGCTTCCCAAAAGATTCGGTTGACTAGGTACTAGGATCGGTTCCCCACATATATATGGTATCTAACTTATATGTTTTGCACATGTTCACAGGATCGGTTCCCCTTTCTGTTGTAAACCTTGATGCACCCCATACAAGGATCGGTTCCCCTTGATGCACTGCACCCCTTACAAGGATCGGTTCCCTTTCCCTTACAAGGATCGGTTCCCTTTCCCCAAGGCAGACATAATCCGATCATACCTAGGTGATTATTTAAGATTGATTTTACTAATAAAAGTTATACCAATACAAAAGTCAGGCCTTTGTGAATAGTTCTACCAAAAACACAACAAGTTGTGAGCGGTTCTACTTTATCACACATATTGGTTGTTCATAAGATATGCAATTAATAACAAAACCAATAACACCTGGCAATTTCCTTTTCGGTTCACAAAACAAGTTTATGAACTTACTTCCTTAGAACACATGTAAACATTGTTCCCTAGGATGAAATCCTCACCTCATACCCATACATAATCACAATAGCATTATGATTAAGGTGATGTCTTATCTACAAAGTTTAATGGTTAAGCAATAAACCTCGTATTGTATTCCTTAATGCAATGTTTATCTAGAGTTCAAATATGCTTCGCAGTAATGTTTTCAATATGCACGACTTGAAAGATACGTTAGGGAATGAAACAGTTCAAGTCAAATATCACTAACCTCAAGTGGAAGAATGATTATTGTCGTTGTAGCTCCTTGCTTCTTCATATCTTCAAGTCTTCGCAACACTTGTAATGTCTCATATCCTAATACTTTCAAGCTAACCTATACGCAGTTTAACTCTAGTACATAATCAAGCGACTCTTAACATGAGTTTTGATTCACTAAAATATGACAACCAAACTTGACATACCAACGCTTGGTGGGTTCAACCGAGCCATGCTCGAACACTTTACTATAGATTGAGTATGATTGTCTAGTTGATTCTCTAGAAAGTGTATTGGAGTAAGTCCTTTCAGATTGCCAAACGAATTGTTGGGTGTGGTTGTTAGACCCACGCATTTTCAAAATTTGATATTCACAATCCAGGGAGAGTTAAGGCTAACTTTTATAGCCGAAATGGGATTAACAATTAGGTGTTTCAGCCTTAACGGAGTAAAATTTGATACTGATAATCCATGGAGAGTTATGGCTAAGATTTATAGCCGAAATGGGATTAACGGTTAGGTGTTTCAGCCGCAACGGAGTAAAATCTGATACTGACATTCCAGGGAGAGTTACGGCCGGGATTACCAGCCGTAAGTTGGATGTGCGGCTAGAATTACCAGCCGTAATTCTGTCAGTGCCCAGAAAAACTGCTAGGATTCCTAGCCATAAACTTGTTCACGGCTTGGTGTTTCAACCGTAATTCTGCAAAAATCTCACTTGGGTCATTACGGCTAGGTCGTGTCAGCATATAACCTGGCCGTAAGCACCTCTAAATAACCACATAATAAGAGTAAAATTATCATATTATCATTGTAAACACATAATAAGAGTAAAATTAGATTGTTCATTTATAATGAGTGATTCAAAATACATAGGTTCACACCACATTGTTATCATATTATCATTTTAATCATCACCTTACAAAAAACATTGTTATCATATTATCACTAACCTTCAAAATACATAGGTTCACACCACATTTACTTCATCATCGGAACTCATTAGTAGACAAGGGCCATCCCTCTAAATCTGTAATGCATCCCACAATTGAAATCTTTCCTCGAACCTATGACACCAACCCAATGGTATTTCGTCGTCACCACCATCTCCCTTCCTTAATGGAGGTAATGAGAATCCATCTTTCAATTGGAGGCCGATATAATGGTTCATGTTCACAAACCCATGATGACTATCTTTGGTGATTCTTCTTCGGTAAAAATACGTCTTGTTGGTGCGTATGTAACACTATGTGAATAGGAGATGGAATGAATAACGCAATGGAATGAGTTGGCTAGTAGATAGCCACATATTTGCATTCTCATCCAATATTCACTTGTCAATGTAGTGTTGCCCATTAAACGTCGTTCAAATGCTTTGAACTCCTCATTTAGCACCGCCTCCGTGTCATTTATTTCGAATCTCATCATTGGCTTGTAAAAATCGGGGAAACCACGTAGTTCAAGCAAACACTTTTGCCTTACATAAGTAATTTTGTCATCACCCCATTCTTTTGCCTCCTCAAAAGGTCCAAGTTGATCTACGAACACATGGTAACCACAATTTCGTCGCCCTCAACATCGTCGGTGGACTTGACGTACTCATGAATAAAATGTGGTAAAAAGTGCATGTAATTTTCGTATATCGTGTAAGTAGGTCGGATATAATTACCTTCCTCATCTATAAGGGGGTGATTTCATCGGACCTACATCCAAAAAAACCGTCTATTTCTCACCACTAGCAACTCTTTGTGGGGTGATTTGCGATGGTTCGACCATCGGTGCTTTTCCTTTGACATCATTACCTCGGCTTCTCGTTAATTGCTTAATACCAACCGCACCACCAACTTTTCTTTGGACACTACTAGCTTCTTTTGTTGTTGAACCTTGTTGGGATGGAATAACCGGGTCTTTAATTTTGACTCCACTATTAACTTTTCTTTTTGAACTTTCTTGGAATGCAACAACCACCTTTTTCTTGGGGACCTTTACCTTCATTTCACTAGCTCGGCTTGGTACGCCTTTTTCAATTTCCTTTCGTATAAGTTTGTAAAACTCGTTCAACTTCTCAAAACCCGAAAGATCTCTTCACATTGAAGGAGTCAATTATGGAACCTCTTGAACCTTTCTCTTAGCTTATGCCCTTTCCTGTTTCTTTGTTATTTTGGTCTAAGGCCTACCCTTGCCCTGCCCCTTGTTAGGTTCTAAAATATCTTCTCTAGTGAATGGACGGTTGAATTTACGCAATTCATACAACCAAAGTTGTCTTTGCGCCGGTACTAAAGAAGCATACTTCTCAAAAAGTTCCTTGTAAAACACGTCCCAAGACCTTGATTTGATAATGGATCTCTAAATGTTAGTTGTTTCCAAAATGGATCTATATCTTCGATTGGAATCATCCTTGTGGGATAATTTGCTACCGCATGCCTACATGGGAGCCCCAAAGCCGACTTGATGGGACATTTCATTCCCGGTGGAAAATTGTGTTCCTCCCAAGCCTCCATGGTGGGCCCGAAGGAGTGTGAAAATATGAGCGCAATGAAAACGCGGGCCTACAGTAATACCGCAAGTGCACGGTCGTCAGTTGTAGCTCGTGCAAGTACGGGTCGATCCACAGAGACTGGGTGTGTTTTGGAGTTCTCTAGCTATTTTGGGCTCTAATTTGTTATTGGGCTATGAATAATCAATGGGCTTTTGAGTGCTAATGGGTTATGAATACCCTTGGAATGAGTTGGGCTTTCAGTGGTTTTGATGGGTTGAACTTGGGTTCAGTTGGTTTCTGATGTGAATTGAACTGGGCTTGATCTTTGGATTGAACTGGGCTTCAGTTTGTACAAACAATGGACAGTGGGCTTAGAGAGTTTTTGGTCAAGAAGAAAAGAAGTGACCTCTACAGACAGGTAATAACCTTAAGAATTTACAGTGGGCTTTTGTGACAGAAAATAGAATTGAATTTGGACAGTGAACAGAATCAAAAGTAAACAGTAATTATGAACAAAATGAACTAAACAGAACAAAAGTAAACAGATCAATGAAACTAAATAGAATGGAAGTGAAACTAAACAATGAGACTAAACAGAAAACAAAAGCAAAACAGAGTGGAACAAAGTAAAAGTTAAGGTGACAATGAAAGTGACAAAATGTGAGACAATGAACAAGTAAACTAAAACATCAAAGAAACTACTAGGTGATGACAGTGACTGGAAACAGTTACATACCAAGGCCTAAGCCAAGGGCAGTGAAGATGAGAAGCTAACAGTGGTGACAAAACAAGAGAGCCTAGGCAAACTACTAGAGTGGGAAGAGAACTAGTTTGCTCACAGTCACTAGTGAGCACTAGTTTCTCCCCACTGCTCAATCAATACAGTGCCTCAAAGCTAAACTTCTACCACTAATCAGTGAACAAAACATGATTAAACACAAAACTAAACCTAAACAGTTGACAAGACAAGAGAGCCTAGGCATACAACTAGAGTGGGAAGAGAACTAGTTTGCTCACAGTCACTAGTGAGCACTAGTTTCTCCCCAATGCTCAATCAACACAATGCTCTAAGGCTTCTAGCCTAACATTCCACAAAACATGTATCACATGACAGGTACATTAACATTACATGGAACACAAACATCAACAGGAACATGCACTAGGAAAATTGAAGAAACTAAACATCACAGTGAACTAACATTAAACACAAAACTAAATTGAGATTAGAAACAAACAGAAATTATAAGAACATAAACTAAATGAACATGGAATTAAACATGAAATGAAACAGAAATTGAAAATTAACTAAAATTGATTTGAAACTGAAATTGAACATTAACAGAACTAAGTTCTGGACACTGGCTATTCCAGCATAAAGTTTTACAAACACCCACAAGGCTATTTATACCCACAGACCCCATTTCCCCAAAATACAAAATTAGGGTTCTTCACCCAAATCCCAAAATCAAACAACACAGAAATTAGGTATTTGATTCTACCTAATTTGATAGTACAATTTGAACCCATGTTTCTCTCTATTCGTCTCCAGGCTTTCCCTAACAGAAATTAGGGTTTTCTATAAAAATCCCCAAAAACCTAATTTGGACAGTTGAAATTAGGGTTTCGAATTTTACTCACCAAACATGTGATTTGACACTTCAATCGTCGACCCATTATTTTCCTTGTTCACCTGCTCCATTCCCACACGCCAATTGCTTCATCTATCAACCTAATTCACCAAATCCAACCCTAACAGTGATGAGGATGGTGGAGTTGTTGAAATAGATTAATAGGTGATGGGGGTATTGAGGGATATGATGGATTGTGGTTGTTGTGGGGAGTTGTTGATGGAGAAGGAGGTGGCGATGGAACTGGTACGGCAGAGTAGGTGGTGGTGGTTCTGCAAACAGGGTATGGTGGTGAAGGAGAGCTCGATGGAAGAAAGAAGAAGGGGTAGTTTGTTTGGGTTATATGTTTCTGGTACTATGGTGTTAAGCGGGCGTATCGAGTTTGATGATCTGCGACTCTGAGCCGTGGGGTGTGGAGATGAAGATTGATCTAACGGATAAAAGTGAAGATGCTGGCAGCGACCGTTGGATGCAGATATACAACGAAATTAACGGCGCCAGATGGAGTTAGGTGTTGAAGTGTTAAGCGGAAGTATCTGGGTTTGATGCGCAGGCAAAGAAGCGATCGTTGGATTCAACTACAATCTAATCCGAAGGCTTGGAATTTAGGCACTATGGTGTTTTGCAGGAGCTTCAGATTTTGATGCGCGATGAAGGAGCGACCATCGGATGATGAGATGGATCCAATCCGACGGCTGAAGATGGATGCGGTTTTGGTTATAGAAAATGGGTTTGGGTAAGGGTTTTGGGCCTTGGGTATGCCAAGCCCATATCTTCTTTAAGAACAATTCTTCCTTCTTGAGCCCATTCCTAGCTTTTTGGACGTGCGCTCCATTCTTTGCGGCTTCCTTGCGTAATTTCTTCCGGCTTTTCACCACTCTTCAACTCTTTTCCGCTCCGCAATTCATCCAGACTTTATTTATTACCTAAAAATGCAAAATTAAGTAAGAAAAATATTTATTCTTGAAAACAATGAAAATACAGAATATGGGATAAAATGTAGAATTAATGCACAAAAGATGAGTTAAATGCCAACAAAAAGGGATAGATATATACAATATTTGGCACTCATCAAATACCCCCAAACCTGAATTTTACTTGTCCTCAAGTAAAACAAAACTAAGGAAATCCTAACTATACCACTGTCGCTGGTCTCTCGAATGCATTTAGCGTATGCACTAAGCCTTTTAAACCACTAAGTGTCCCTAGTGGACGAGTGAAGTCTCGTGAAGGTTTTCTTAGAACGTACCTACAAAGTTCTAGGTCAAAATATAAGCTCAGATTCCATCAAATGTGACATGTGCAAAACAGTTTAAGCTCACAGCAAAATGGAGATGTCAATCTAGCTATCAAAGGCACAATCCTAGCACTGATAACAAAAAAAAAGACATGTGATAAGAGTGTAAAGTGTATCTACACATGTGTAAAGAAAGATCTGAAGTTATGACTACTAATCACCAAGAGATAGTTTCTCAGGCTACGAACCAAGGTCGAAATCTAGCTAGCTGTCCGGACTTTACGAGAATTGTGAATGAGTTGGAGGTATTTCACAATTACTCGCGTTGTACATCAATGGCATACACCCTCCTTGCTTATTACAAAAAACAACAAAATGACTCTTTACATGACTCTTATTTACATTGACTATTCTCTTTTTATTTTTGGAACAAGAGATGATGGAATTGATAAATACTTGATTTTTTTTGTATTTTTCTGATTTGATTTTTTTTTTTTTTTTTTCTGAATATATACATCGTTTTTTTTTTTTTTTTTTTTTTTTTTTTTTTTTTTTTTTTTTAGTAAGGAGACACTTTTGATACATATACAAAAGGAAACAAAAAATTACATGACACTTTGCAAGAGGTAGCCCTTTTTGATGCACCCAGTTAAATTCGATGGTTGTTTTTGTTAATGTAACCTCCACCTTCTATCCCAACCAACCAAAGAACAAGCTAGTCAAGTTTCGTTCAGTATTCTAAAGTGATTGGCAATCGTAACTTCCTATCAAACACCTTGAAGATCGAGGCCATACATGTATTGGTAGATCGTGCGCGTGCAAATTTCTTATCACTATGTGAATTGTGTTAGAATCAGGGTGCCTAAATATCTAGACTAAGACTCCTAATAATTACATATTTGCACAAGAGTCAACATTTCAAGGTAAATGAGCTCCATTTTTATGATTTTTCATTTTTTAATTTTTTTTTTTTGAATTTTTTCGATTTTTTCAAAAAGAAGGAGTTCTTGTTTTCAATTATGGATATTATCAAAGTATCTACTCTATACCCCCAAACCTAAACTAAACATTGTCCTCAATGTTTCAAAATATGGAAAGAATTAAAAAACAATATATGAAGAGGAACATGCTGAGTAGAGTAAAAGGAGAGAGAATACCCGATTGTACGGCGAAAGCTCGATTAAAACTCCGTTATTCAAGGCAAAACTCCAACATATTCGGAGTCACAATGGATGAGCACAAAATATATACAAAAGGAAATTTAACTAACACATTATCTACAAGCAAATTTTGGTTTTTAATGGGATTGGACTTTTTGGAAAAAATTTGGTTTTGTCGGGAGACATTTGGTTTTGGCGGGAAAAAAGAAAAATTTTGGTTTTTTAGGGAAACATTTGGAAAACTTTGGTTTTTATGGGAGAAATTTTTGGTTTTTTTTTTGAAATTGGGAGCAAAAGAATTTTTTTTCTTTTTTTTTTTTTTTTTTTTTTTAACAAAGAAAATAAAATTTGGTTTTTGAATGGGAGCAAAAGAAAATTTTGGTTTTTTTTTTTTTTTTTTTTAGAAAAAGAAAATAAAATTTGGTTTTTGAATGGGAGCAAGCCCACTGTTTGTTTTGTGTCTGCTTTGGCTCCGCTTGGTTGAAAACTTTTTGTGGAACTGAGTCCAAAATCTCGGCCTAGAATTTGGGTACTCGGCCCACTAACGAGTTCAACTAGCGTGATCGGTTACAAGCTCAGCTGGGTTTAAAAACCCAGAATACAAAATACAAGTCCAAATTAAACAAGCTCACAAAAATTAAATACAAGCCCACAAATTAAACAAACAAGCCCACAGAAATTAATTACAAACCCAACAAAAAATAAAAAGCCCAAAAATTGGCTTTAATATTACAATCCCACAATTAAAAATTGGAAGCCCACAATTCGGGTTCTCTTAAATGGGTTACCTTTTAAGCACAGCCCAGCTGCTCTGATATTGTTGCAAAAACCCAGTTGGGCTTTGGTTCTTTTCCTTGGTGGCGTCCCAGCAGAGGAAAAACTGGTTCAGAACAGCAGGTCCAACAGCAAATGAAGTGAAGCAGATGCAGATGCAAACGCTATGCAGTGAAATGCAAAAATAGCTAATAAAACTACTAGAGAAACAAAGCACCATTCCCCGGCAGCGGCGCCAAAAACTTGGTGGGCCCGAAGGAGTGTGAAAATATGAGCGCAATGAAAACGCGGGCCTACAGTAATACCGCAAGTGCACGGTCGTCAGTTGTAGCTCGTGCAAGTACGGGTCGATCCACAGAGACTGGGTGTGTTTTGGAGTTCTCTAGCTATTTTGGGCTCTAATTTGTTATTGGGCTATGAATAATCAATGGGCTTTTGAGTGCTAATGGGTTATGAATACCCTTGGAATGAGTTGGGCTTTCAGTGGTTTTGATGGGCTGAACTTGGGTTCAGTTGGTTTCTGATGTGAATTGAACTGGGCTTGATCTTTGGATTGAACTGGGCTTCAGTTTGTACAAACAATGGACAGTGGGCTTAGAGAGTTTTTGGTCAAGAAGAAAAGAAGTGACCTCTACAGACAGGTAATAACCTTAAGAATTTACAGTGGGCTTTTGTGACAGAAAATAGAATTGAATTTGGACAGTGAACAGAATCAAAAGTAAACAGTAATTATGAACAAAATGAACTAAACAGAACAAAAGTAAACAGATCAATGAAACTAAATAGAATGGAAGTGAAACTAAACAATGAGACTAAACAGAAAACAAAAGCAAAACAGAGTGGAACAAAGTAAAAGTTAAGGTGACAATGAAAGTGACAAAATGTGAGACAATGAACAAGTAAACTAAAACATCAAAGAAACTACTAGGTGATGACAGTGACTGGAAACAGTTACATACCAAGGCCTAAGCCAAGGGCAGTGAAGATGAGAAGCTAACAGTGGTGACAAAACAAGAGAGCCTAGGCAAACTACTAGAGTGGGAAGAGAACTAGTTTGCTCACAGTCACTAGTGAGCACTAGTTTCTCCCCACTGCTCAATCAATACAGTGCCTCAAAGCTAAACTTCTACCACTAATCAGTGAACAAAACATGATTAAACACAAAACTAAACCTAAACAGTTGACAAGACAAGAGAGCCTAGGCATACAACTAGAGTGGGAAGAGAACTAGTTTGCTCACAGTCACTAGTGAGCACTAGTTTCTCCCCAATGCTCAATCAACACAATGCTCTAAGGCTTCTAGCCTAACATTCCACAAAACATGTATCACATGACAGGTACATTAACATTACATGGAACACAAACATCAACAGGAACATGCACTAGGAAAATTGAAGAAACTAAACATCACAGTGAACTAACATTAAACACAAAACTAAATTGAGATTAGAAACAAACAGAAATTATAAGAACATAAACTAAATGAACATGGAATTAAACATGAAATGAAACAGAAATTGAAAATTAACTAAAATTGATTTGAAACTGAAATTGAACATTAACAGAACTAAGTTCTGGACACTGGCTATTCCAGCATAAAGTTTTACAACAACACCCACAAGGCTATTTATACCCACAGACCCCATTTCCCCAAAATACAAAATTAGGGTTCTTCACCCAAATCCCAAAATCAAACAACACAGAAATTAGGTATTTGATTCTACCTAATTTGATAGTACAATTTGAACCCATGTTTCTCTCTATTCGTCTCCAGGCTTTCCCTAACAGAAATTAGGGTTTTCTATAAAAATCCCCAAAAACCTAATTTGGACAGTTGAAATTAGGGTTTCGAATTTTACTCACCAAACATGTGATTTGACACTTCAATCGTCGACCCATTATTTTCCTTGTTCACCTGCTCCATTCCCACACGCCAATTGCTTCATCTATCAACCTAATTCACCAAATCCAACCCTAACAGTGATGAGGATGGTGGAGTTGTTGAAATAGATTAATAGGTGATGGGGGTATTGAGGGATATGATGGATTGTGGTTGTTGTGGGGAGTTGTTGATGGAGAAGGAGGTGGCGATGGAACTGGTACGGCAGAGTAGGTGGTGGTGGTTCTGCAAACAGGGTATGGTGGTGAAGGAGAGCTCGATGGAAGAAAGAAGAAGGGGTAGTTTGTTTGGGTTATATGTTTCTGGTACTATGGTGTTAAGCGGGCGTATCGAGTTTGATGATCTGCGACTCTGAGCCGTGGGGTGTGGAGATGAAGATTGATCTAACGGATAAAAGTGAAGATGCTGGCAGCGACCGTTGGATGCAGATATACAACGAAATTAACGGCGCCAGATGGAGTTAGGTGTTGAAGTGTTAAGCGGAAGTATCTGGGTTTGATGCGCAGGCAAAGAAGCGATCGTTGGATTCAACTACAATCTAATCTGAAGGCTTGGAATTTAGGCACTATGGTGTTTTGCAGGAGCTTCAGATTTTGATGCGCGATGAAGGAGCGACCATCGGATGATGAGATGGATCCAATCCGACGGCTGAAGATGGATGCGGTTTTGGTTATAGAAAATGGGTTTGGGTAAGGGTTTTGGGCCTTGGGTATGCCAAGCCCATATCTTCTTTAAGAACAATTCTTCCTTCTTGAGCCCATTCCTAGCTTTTTGGACGTGCGCTCCATTCTTTGCGGCTTCCTTGCGTAATTTCTTCTGGCTTTTCACCACTCTTCAACTCTTTTCCGCTCCGCAATTCATCCAGACTTTATTTATTACCTAAAAATGCAAAATTAAGTAAGAAAAATATTTATTCTTGAAAACAATGAAAATACAGAATATGGGATAAAATGTAGAATTAATGCACAAAAGATGAGTTAAATGCCAACAAAAAGGGATAGATATATACAATATTTGGCACTCATCACTCCACTTCCGTTATAATTTTTAGGATTGCCCATTGAGAAACATATAAACTTATTCCCCGGAGCCAAGGGATATCCCGGTAGTCGACAAGCTTTCTAGATCGGCTCTTTTCAAAATCCTCTTTAATTCTATCGAGATCGCGCTTGAAATACTCGACCATAGCTTCAAAAACAACAACGAATCCACCATCACATCCATTTAACTTACTCTTGAACCGATAGTGAGCCGACTCCACCGTGCTTGTGGATTGATTGTCATAATGTGTATAACGCTTCACCCATGCACTAACAAACTTTTCTTTGTGGGGATCCAATAACTCGTTCTTCAAATATGTTATAACATCCGGGTAGGTTGACCATTTCTCCATTAGAACACGCTCCCTTAGGAAATATAATGGTTCCGTGAGCGACCATACTAGTTGTTCCCAATCAACTATTTTGTCATTGATATCAAACTTATCTTTCTCTTCTTGTTGTTTCTCCAACGGTAGATTTTTAATCCTCTCCATATCGGTCTTGTTTTCTGGCCATATAACCCTCTTGCAATTAGTTTGCACATTGTTCCGTAGATGAAACGTGCAAAAATGATGACGCGCGTAGGGGAAAACACGTACTATGTCCCACATCAATGCTTGCTCCTTATCCGTAATCAACACATGTGGAGTATAACCTTTTTGATACAATAACTTCACCTTTTGCAATGCCCACATATAACTTTCCTTCGTCTCATCTTTCAAGAAACAAAACGCAACGGTAAATGTCGACTTGGTAGATGTTTGCCCAACAAAGTTCAATATCGACATGTTGTACTTGTTAGTTTTATACGTGAAATCCATAAAGAGAATTTGATGAAAGCATCTTGCCAATTGTACACATTCCGGATTTGCGATGAAAAGATATTCCACTTCCTTTTCTTCATTCGTATCATAGGCGGTAGAGTACTTTGCCTCCTCAAACAAAAATAATAATTGTTGCATAAGCACTCCCTCTTGCCATGTCTTTTTTCTAATTTTTTCTCTTTCTTTATATATAGTTGCCAATGAGGATGAGTTTTGGGGGTTTAACACCTTCACGCCACTAAGAATATCAATAGGTCTTGCGCGTCTTTTACTCAACACGTGTACTAAATCCTTTTCTAAGGGGTTGAGCCTTGCCGAATAAGGATGGTTGATCAAACTCTCCGGAATAGGATGATTATGATAACCCGAGACGACTTTCACCATAAAACACACTTTCTCATCATCGTTATATTTAAATTGAAGCTTAAAAGGGCATCTGCAATTCTTCGTATTATAACGTCCCTTCTTCCTTGTGGTTTTTCGTTGATACTCACTACCCTTTTTCCAATGGATCTCATACTTTCCACTACACTCGCAAACCATTTGAAAGGTGGTGTCTGTAACTTGTTTATTCTGGACTATGATGCACATCTTTTTCAAACCTTGTGATCGAGCCCACTTCTTTGCATCTTCCTTATGTTTCCGCTCATAGTTGTTTGCACAGTGAGCACTTGTATCCTCGGAAACTTGCACAGGTGGGGGTTGATCTTCGATAACCACCTCTTGCTCTTCAATAACCACCTCTTGATATTCCATAACCACTTATTGGTCTTCCACCGGAATGTAGGGTACAATCTATAATGGAATGACATATGTCAAAAAATATTTTTTCAAAACACAGAAATGGCTGGGTCGAAAAGAAAATATTCAGCCGTAATAACCTACACGGCTGGGTCAAAAATGATATTCCGGGCCGCAAATGATTTACGTCCAAGAATTACTGGGCCGTAAATTGGCCTGTAACCGGATGAGTCAGCTTACGGCCTAAAAAACGAGCCGTAAAACAAGTTACGGCTGGGTAACCCAACCGGCGCCGACAACATTAAATAACATTTAATATTTTCGGCCAGGAAACCTAACCTCCGCCGACAGTATTAAATGTTTCCCATGCACGTAGAAAAAACCTGGTCGTAATTTTTCAGTTACGGCCAGGAGTATTCATCGTTCCATCCGTAACATTTTGATAACGGCTGGGAGTTCATCAATAGTGAGCCGTAAACAGAATAACAGCTAGGATTCATGGTTTCCAAGCCGGTATTGGACCTGGCGGCTGGAAACCTAGGATTTTCGGAAGGAAAAAATCGAAACTTCTTACAACTCTGAGTTTAAAAACTGAAATAGGAGTTAGAATAGAGGTATACCTGGTAATCTTGAGTATTTGGTTCTTCGATTTCTTCTTCTTCTTGGGTTGGTCCTTCGAAATCATAGTAAGGTTCATAAGGGTTATTTTGAGTTTGAGAAAAAAATTCATGATTTTCTGAAAAATCAGCAAAGAACTGATCATTGTTGATGGGTATTAATATGTTATCGTATTTTGAAAATGACGGTTCACCTACATCAAAAGTTTTGCTTGAATCACTCATTTTCATTTTTTCCCTAATTTTTTTCTCTCTTCTTCTTCTTCTTCTTCTTCCCTCAGATTTTTTTTGTTTTGATTTTCATCTTCAACACTTAACTTAAAGAAATAAATTAGTGTTGATTAATTAGCTAATCATGATTTGTGATATTAATCAAGTTTATTATCTCAAATCATATGGGGTCATATTAGTCATTATGTAAATATTTGGATAGGGGGTGTTCACTATCACTACTTCATGACCCCATATAGCCCCCAAAAAGCCAAACCTTTTCGAGCCCCGATAATAGGATTCTAATTTTATGGAATTAGCCATTCTTCTGTCGAAATAGCATGTTTTCTTTTTTTTAATAACAAATTCGATTACATAGAATTGTTGGCTCATTTGATAATTTCATGAAAGATCTTTCTTTGCCTTCCCTAACAACTGATTCCACGAAATACATTTTTCATGATTTTTTTTCTTCCCTTGGTCAGACACGACCTTCGGTATCGACTCATTGAGACCTATTTCTAGTTTCTAGTATTACCAATTAATTCGGTCCCAACTCCACCTAATCAAATTTTCCCTTATTTGATTAAATTTTCACAAAATTGGTCAATTAATCCAATAACAGTTATTTATGGGTGAAAAAGACATGTAAAATTTGATATTGTTCCAATGGACGAGAATGTAAAAATAGCCAGGATGTAAACAGTTTCATCCTACCTATTTTCAAATATTTTTTCTTATTTTTAATTTACATCAGGATGCATCCAGTTTCATCCTCGCTCTTTTTAAAGTTTAAGACAGGATGAATCCAGTTTCATTCTTGCTATTTTTTTGGTGTCCATTTCACCCATACTAATTTGTACTCGTCCATTAGAACCATGTTTTAAAAATATTTGGTCAAATGACCCATTTTCCGTTAAATTTTCAAGCATAATCATTGTAATTTCTAAGCAATCTTAATTTGAATGTCTCCTTTGTTTTAGGAGCATCGCTTTTCGAAGAAGACTACAATATGATTAAATGGTCGGAAATCATTTCCGGATATACCATCATCTCTCCCTTATACATAAGAAGAAATTTGATATCTTTGCAGTTTATTGCTCTTTTTCTTCGCGATCTACTTGTAATTGATGTCCTTATTTGTATTAGGGTCTTGATTATCTTTTATTTTGATATTTTTGTCATTTTTGTAAGCGAACATGTAATCATTGTTTTGATTTGGATGAATTAAAATATGTTGATTGTCAAAAATAAAATAAAAATGAATGTCTCGTCCAAAACCTATTCCTAGACTACCACAATTTAGACGATTTTAAGTCAAAAAGGCTGGTAGAATTCAATGCCAAGAAGACCATTCCTATAGTCGAAAGAAAATAAAAGTCCTATTTATCAACATACTCGAAGAGGATCTTCTGGATCCAACCTTTTAACCCTGAGCTCATTAATGTTAAGTTTTTTTTTTTTGAAAAAGAAGGTTATATTAAGAAAAAAATATAATTACAATATACAACCCAAGAACACTTCTAAACACACAATACATGTTCAAGACAGTGTTCCAATTAAACAGAATAGCATTCACATGTATATCTTTAAATACCAAAGTCTCAGAAAGCCAAAGAATTAATGTTTGTCTAATAACTAAGCAAAATTCTTCCACATCCATAACTCTTCATCCATGATTCCCAGAGTTTTTTTCTTTCCACAAATGCCAAAAAAATGCATATATTACTTTCCACCAAATTTCCTTCTTCCTGCCTCGTAAATTATGAAGCTTCCAATACTGAAATTGATGAGCCATAGAAGAGCTGGAACCACCCAAGCGATATTAAATCCTTCAATGAAGTTTGACCAATTAATATGTTAAGTTAATTATTAAAGTAAGTATCAATTTGCTAAATATGTGCCAAAATTTTGGGATTACACACTCACGGCCTATCTATGGCTACGAGTAATAGGCTGATAGCTAAACAGCAGAGAATTTAGGACCCAAAAAAGGTCAGATATAGTCAAGTAATTATTATTGATGGTACTATACCATTATTTTAGTAGATGTATTTGAATTTCTTGTTGAACTAGACAGAAATTTCAAACTTTAAGCAAGCACTTATTTACAGAAGAACATGGAATTTTAAAACATTAAGAATTATATGTCTTGTCTATTAATATACACCTGAGTGGGACATATTTCGATATATAAATGGATGGATGTTATATGCAGGTGTTTAAGTCGCACTTCTATTGCGTTGATATTGACAACAACACAATAACTAGGCTGTACAAATACTTGAATGAATAGCTTAACGGAATCTTATAAATTATATATCTACCTTACCAGCGGGAGGATAGAGCCCACTTGTGCTAGTTTCTATTGGGGAAATAGTGAAATGTATTACTGTAAAACAAATACCCGAATTCTTATTTTTCTAAAAAAAAACCTAAGAAATGGTTGTACCCGTCGATCCTAACATCTTTATCGATCGTGGAGTTGTTAAATGGGTTGGATGCACTACTTTTCATCCCAATATGGTCATTTAAACCTATTATGATAGTGGTGGTGTTAGATTTTAGTGAAAAGTAGCAAAACTATTTCAGAGCTTGTCGATGAGGCAGACGATGTTATTTTCGTTCGGGTCCTGCTCAAAAATATGGTGGTGAATCATTTTGAAGCTAAGTTTAATGGGGACAACTCTAAAATTGGTAAACAACTATTTAACGTTGAGCATCCTTCCATTTAAGAAGAAGATAGTACAGCCATGGATGCTTAACCTACGGCGGAGGAAATCAAACAAGTTGTTTTTGATTTAAATGCGGATAATGCTCTGGGACCGGATGTCTTTTCTGGATGTTTTTATAGACATTGTTGGAATGTTATTAAATAAGATCTTGTCAGAGCCCTTCTATTGTTGGCGCAACAAAAATATTTTGTATGGAGTGAATTCAAGTTTGATCATTCTATTTCCCAAAGTGAAGGATGTTGATTGTCCAAAGCAATTTAAACCGATTCGATTCAGCGATTTCTTTTTTAAAATCTTTACGAAGATTCTGGCGACAAGGCTTAGGACTGTACTTGATAAATTTGTGTCTGAGGAGCCGGTAGCTTTTATGAACGGAAGGAACATCCATGAAAACATTGCTCTTGCTTCAGAATTAGTTAATGATTTAGCTGTTAAAAGAACTCATGGTAATGTAGGGATTTAGCTTGATATTACTCAAGCTTTTGACACAGTGAGTTGGAATTTTATCCTTTATGTTTTCAGAAGTTATCGCTTCCCGAAAGATTGGTGTAGCAGAGATATGCTAGGATTTCGATACTTTTTAAAGGTAGCTCAGAAGGTTTCTTTAAAATAGATAGAGGACTACGACAAGGAAATCCGCTATCTCCTTTAATTTTTGTTTTGATCGAAGATGTTCAAAGTAGAAGTTTTCAGCAACTTTTCAGGAGAGGCAGCATGTCTCACATGGTCAAAAAGAAAGGTGTTGCACCCAACTCATTTATTCTTTGCTGACGATATCTTGATTTTTTTTTGTAAGGGAAACGAAGGTATCTTGTTGAGTTTATTACGCCTTTTAGATATATATGAAAAATCATCAGGTCAAGCAGTCAATAAGGCTAAGAGAAAGATTTACTTTGGTGGTGGAACTGTTGATTAAAGGGAGGCTATTGCTGCAACAACATGAACTGAAATTGCTAGTTTTCCTGATCGGCATTTAGGAGTTCAGATGATACAAGGTTCTGTGAGGTATGCTCATGTTCGTAATGTAGTTGAAAAGTTGCGCGATACTTTGGCAGGTTGGAAAGCTAGGCATCTTTTCTGGAAAGGGTTGTTCTTGTTAAATCAGTAATCTCTAGTTACTACATTTACAATATGGCTTTGTACAAGTGGCCATTGTGTATTGTTCGTGAATGTGAGACGATCATTAGGAATTCTGTATGGACAGGAGACCACAAGGTTAGTCGTAGCTTTGTGATTAAATATGATAAGCTTTGTTGTCCATATATATAAGGGGGTCTTGGTCTTTCCAGGATGGTTGTAGTAAACAAAGCAATGATTATGAAGTTGTGGTGGAGCATTAGACATTCATACAAGATTTAGGCGCGGTACTTACATGCTAAATTCATGAAGGTGAATGGAGACTTAGTGGACAAGATCACTTTTTCTATCATGTCTGATATACGTTGGATTCATGAAGCCGTGGATAATAACATCAAGGGTCTGGTTGAAGATGGCAGAGCTACCTCGTTGTTTTCTGACCATTGATGTTCAGATAAAAGTATTGCGAATATTTTGGGAATTCCTAACTCTGCTAGGATGCATTTTCCTTCCCGTATTTGTAATATTATTAGTAATAACAATTGGAACATACCAACTTCTGTGGGTTTAATCATGGAAAATGCTGGTATCCAAATTGCTGATCTCCCTAATCCAGTTGGAGGAAATGATACACGCTCCTGGATGGTGGATCAAAAGGGTATATTTTCGGTGAATTCGACTAGGAATTTTATTCGAAAAAGGTATGATTTAATGCCTGGAGCTTCATTAATTTGGAGGAGGTTTATTCATCCCTCACTAGCGGCACATAATTGAAATCTTTTACACGAGAATTGTTGTGCTACTCTTGACAAAGTTCAATCCAGGTTTGGCTTTCTATAGCTAATAAGTGTTTCTTATGCAATTCTTGAGAGGATTCACTTCTCATGTTCTCCATATTCTGTGGGATTGTACTTTTTCAAAACAAATATGGACTTGGATTGATGAAGTCTTCAGGTTACAACCCAAATATAATCTGGTTGAACGTTATAAAGTTTCAAAAGGGAAGAGGCGTATGGTTAAAGATCTATGGCTGGTTAGAATATTGGCTATTAAGCTTATCTGTGGAATATGAGAAATAAAGTTATCTATGAAGGTGCAAAGTCCAACCTGTCCAAACTGAAGACTAGAGCTCATCAAAAAAATCACGATAACTTGAGGAGAATTAAAACTTATATGCAAGATTGTAGGGAGGAAGTGCGAATTATGCAATATTTTTGAGTTGAGTTTAGAAAAGTTAAGACCGTCGTCCCAATTGAATGTTCTTGGAGTGCTCAATTCAGGTGAAGTGCTGGTTTGTTGTGTGATGGTGAAACATCAGGAAATCCGGGAGTGGATGGTGCTGGTTTTGTAGCCAGAGATGATAGATGTAGGGTGCTTGGAGCGGTGAGTATTGGGCTAGGCATTACTACGAACCATATAGCTGAGATATTGGCTATTAATTTTGGCTTGGATTGGGCTGTTAAATGGGGACAAAAGAGTATTATAATACGCTCTGATTCGAATAATGCAGTTCATTCTCTTTAAAGTAATAATATTCCATGGAATTTGATGAACAGGTGGTTAGATACTTGTGCTAGATATGATTCTGCCAGGTATGGGCATGTTTTTTCGAGAGGTTAATTTCACGGCCGATGCAATGGCTAAATGGGACTGTGATCTTAATGTAGGAAATCAAGTTACTTATGAAGGCATGCCTGATTTTATAACTTCTGTTAAAATGCTTGTTGCTGATGCTGGATTTTTAACGAAGGCTAAAATCGTAAAATCATAATTTTGCATATTTATGATCCAGCAATCAGACGAGTATGTGAAATTCATATTTCAGAATTTAAGCATGAAAGCTCATGCCACGATAATCTCTGACTGAGTGTATAGCTTCTCAGAGCATGCATCAATAAACAATTATTAAAGACTCTCAACTGACCTTTCGATATTTTGCATATTTCATCAATACTGAACAATTTCAGTATTCACTTCTGTATAGAATCAAGAATGATGGGACGATTTCAAGATGGATTGACCACTAGTATATAGCAATAACGTCTTCAGGATGTCGCAAATGTTCCCTGACTATGCAAAATAAACATTCAGAAGCAGCCATCAATTAATTAATTCTAGTGCAACATTCATCAATTTAATTCCTAGAAAATATTCTATTTTCATCATAATATCGCATTGCTTCAATTCACGGCTTTTCCCAGCTAAAATCCATGGATTAGTAATAGATATTTACTTTTCGGGCATATGGGCCACCGCCAAGTAAGTCCCGAGAAAATGGTGCGAGTGTACTTAGTTATAATGCACGAACGAACACCCAAATACGCGAACGAGCACCCAATAATATGGACGACAAGGAAATATGAAAAGCTAAGGAAGGTTGATAAAGTAATGATAAAAATAGGGAAGAGGGAAGAAGCGTCAGGGACCAGGCCCACCGTCCAGTCACGCCTTTCGAATTCCTTATTTTATTATTACAATTATTTCCCTCATCTCATAAAACTTCCTCATTCATGCAAACTCCAAATTCTCCATATTTCTCGAAATATTTTTCAACTCTCCAAAAACCCCTAGTCCCACGACTATTAGGTTTTTCTTTTACCAATAATATTAAAATAATAATATTTTAATATTCTAAAATATTGGACGTACGAGCAAAGTCCTACTTTCTCATTCATGTAAAATTGAGAGTTTCAGTCAAGATCAAACTCTTCTGAAAATCGAAAATATTTCTCAAACTACCAACAAAATACCTAGGATTTTCAGGAATGGACGCACGAGGGACATGGTGGCCCTGCACCACCATGACCATACCTGGCCGGTCCCTTGGCCATCATGGTTGGACGGTCCCACGTCTCTCCATTATTATTTTAATAATAATTCATATCTTTCATAATTCTCGAATCCTCATTCATGGACATTCCTCCGCACGTTCGGACGTCCATTCACCACCAATGGCCGGCTCTCATGCCCATTGGTTGATCGATATTTCTTGACCCACATTGGACAACTGTCCATCTTCAAGATCCAGGGTTCTCCAAAATGAGGGTTTCCAATTTTCAATAATTCGATAAATGTCGAAATTTTTTATATTGATCCAGCAATTAATATTTTTAATGTTTGGTCATGTTTCCAACATTTTTAATTGCTCGACCAAACACCATCATTGGATGGCCAACTACTTGGCTGATCATTCAATATTTCATTGGACGTCCATCCAATTGGACGTTTGACCGTCTAATATTTTAATCCTTTGTCATTTGATACTTCATGACATAGTATATCAGGAATGAACGTTCTAGATAACTCATAACTCAACAACATATGATTTCCTGTCAAATGCTCGATATATCAAAATAGGTCCATGATCGAGCAATCTCATCAGACGCGCGTCGATCCAAATTATCTGAACATCATTATTACCTAAACTGGTAAAATGATATATCACAATTCATCAATAATCAACGTTCGTGCATTATTCTGTTCTAGCAGACAACATGCTCAATCCATGAGTTCATAGCATATCATATTCATCCATTATGCTAGACTCATCAAGGCTAAGAATCATGGTCTAGTCAAGTCAACAATTGACCAATTAAATACACGCTTTCCTTGCATACTCCACATTGATGAGACATCAATCATTTCACATAGAGGGATATTCATTAGGGTTTTGGTCTGCCGGTCTACGACACGTGTGTACACCCAAGATGAGAAATGTGAGTAATTCGTGCAACTAGTTGAAGGAGTTAGCAAAGTAGTGGATGGACAACCAATTCTCCAACGCACGTGGAACCGGTTTACCACAATTTCTCACTTTTCCACTCTTTCATTCCTATGCAACCGTCACACTTAATGGAGATCAATGTGTTTACTGTTTCTGCAATTTAAATAAGTTCATCAATCCACGATTCAATAACAAGAACTAAACACAATAGAACTCAATTTATCAGAACTTATCTGAACTCAACAGTTCACTAAACTTGCAGAAGTTTCCAACACATCCACAATACTTCAATCGTCGTTGATCTCACACACTTCTCAGCTTCCCTTCTACAGATCCACCCTTATCCCTGTAGTTGCAGGAAATCCTACAATACACCCCTCGTATGATTTTATCGTTGATAAGCCTATTTTTAGGTTTACACTCTTAATTTTATTGATTAATTTCTGAATATTCTTACAAGGAAAATAAAGAAATCAAGAATGATATCTGCTCTCAACTTTCTCTCTCCTAATTACTTATCTCTCACTCAAAAAAGATCTCTCCCTCCTTTACTACTCGAATGACTATTTATAAGGGAAATACATAGTGGATGACAACTAATCTGTCATTTATTTTCGGATATGGTTTGCGACATTCTCGCAACCTTACAAATGTTTACCTCGCAAGCTTTCAAATTTTCGCAGACTATCACACTTTCTCATGATCCTTGCTGATCGTTTCTGAAATTGTTCTACGCTTTGTGCAATACCATTGTAACTTCGCTGAGACATAATGTTGCGAGATTCTGATCCTACATCTTGCCTCTTCTCATATCTTCTCTGCAAAGTAGAGAATGATGTGAGAAATGCCGCAACCGCTTATTTTCTCATATTCTGCATTTATCACACGTATTCTTTCTTCCATTTATTTCTCGACACGTCTTTTGTAACCGTTACTTTTTAACCGCTTAAATCTTTCCGTATTAACCACGTTTTTTTCTCGAGGAAAAATTCCCTCTATATATATTTCTTTTCATCCTTTCTTCTTTCTTTTTATTCTCTCTGCAACTTCATCGTTCTTCTGCAAATCCATCGTTGCAACTTTTTTTTTCTTCTTCAATCTTTTTAATTCTTCTTCATCTTCAAATAGATCTTCATAGTTCGTGATCTTCTTCAGATAATTCCCTGCTATCATTTTCATGGATTCATCAAGGTTAGTCTTCTTTTTCTTCCTTATAATTTTGCTGAAATTGATATATTTGAAATTGATCTTGTTTATTGCCTTATGTGATGTTGTTTGTGATTCCCATACTCTTGTTATTTCAGCAAAAGCGGCTCCAACACTAAATTTACAGTTCAGAACCTAACAATCCCAAATCACAGCATAAAGTTGTCGCACATAAAAAAAAGTCTGCGAATGAGAAGGTAGTAAGAAACACTATCTTTTTCTAATAACAATATTGTTGCCTCTGTTTCTTATCTAGATTGTAATTCGCAGGGTGATAAAGATCTTCATAACCTCACAAGAAATCTCGCCACCTCAAGGCTGTTCCAACTACTGTTCCCTTCCACTACTCATTTCTTCCAAATCTCCTGCGACATCTTCGCAAGATAAACCTTTATCTCCAATTCATGAAGACGCTGCTCTGACTTCATTTCTTCCAAATCTCTGCGATATATTCGCAAGATAAACCTTTATCTCCAACTCGCGAAAATGCTGCCTCTGATTTCATTTCTCCAGTTGATCTTTCTATGATGAAATTCCCCTTGTGGTCCTTCTGCGAATGCCTCTTCTCTTCCCATTGAGAATGTTTCTCAACCTTCTATCTCTCTACTTCTCTACCTAAGTCTCCTCCTTTGTCGAAAGAGACCGTGGAAGGGATAATATTGCTTTCAAGGTTTTATCTGAGATTCTGATGATGGCAAGAAGTCTTCTACTGATCCCATCAAGTCTAATGTTTGCGAAATTCTGAGCAAGCATTTGGGTTCTGACAAAGCTGCTTCGCAGACACTTTAGAAAAAGAATGTAATGCTCTTCGTCTTGAAAATCAGAAACTTCAGAATGTTTTGCTGGATCGTGACAATCTTCGCAAGAAGAATGATGAATTAAGAGGTATGATTTCCTCATCTATGTCTTTAATTTGCCTTTTCGATGGTTTTATCCTTCCCATGTTTAATTATCCTTTAAATCCCTCTTTCGCATGTTAAGCATTAAATCAGAAACGAGTAATGGAGAGATATCAATTTGAATCTGCTGTTGAAGAAGCCCGTGTTGATAAAGAAGTCTTAATGGATCAATATAACCAATTAGATAACTCTATTCATATTCTCTTGATCAAATAAATAACTTACCAATGAAAATACCCAATTAGTTCAAAACAAGATCTATTAAGTAATGAAGTATCTCGTCTTTCTTATTCTTTAACCAAAGCTAATTTAGGGATGGAAACTTTATCAGATGAGAATAAAACCTTATCTCAAGAGAAGCGAGTTTATTTAAACAAGATGGCGATATCTTCGCAACAACTTAATATTCTCCAAAAAGTATGTGCTGACCAAGAAAATCTCTTCGCTCTTTAAGAAATGAACTTAAAGAAGTAACAGAATCATCTATCGCTGAAAGAGATACACTCATTCAAGGTAGAATAGCTTTAAGTGTGAAGGCAAATCAGCTTAAAGAACAATATTCCAAATTAGAAGAATCTTATTCTTCTCTTGCGAAGAAAAATGCCTTCCTTGTTTCTAAAGAGAAAAATCTTCAGTCTCGACTTAAAGGTTTAGTTGGAGATAAATTTGATGACGCAATGGATCATTGGGAGAATAGTTGTCTATCCTTGATTCAACACTTATTTCGCAAAAGGAAGGTAGTCATAATAGTTTGACTGCCTTAATTATCTTTCCTTTGTCATATCTCTCTGAATTCCTTATCTTAATAAAATTTTGTATTCTATTTTTCGCAGAGTCTGAGAAGAATCTTCATTCTTCTATTTCTGATTGGAGGCTAAATATGCTAAAATTCGCAAAGAAATGCATTACTTGTCTCTACCTTACTGGTTCTCGCGACGGCAGAAAGAAGACTTGATTATCTTGCTTATTTTAAGGATATTCAAGATAGGAATCATCAAAGAGCACTTCTTCGCCAAGTTCATCTCCGGGCTGAAGTCCTTGTAAATGACATTTATTGTCCAACTCTCTTCCTCACATCAATTGATCCTTTAGAAGTAGATGATGATGAAGTTCCTCGTCCTGCTGATAGTGATTATGATTAAAGCGGTGCAGAGGATAATTTCCTGGAAGATGAAGAAGAAGTTCCTTCTAAAGAAGTATCTGCTGGTGTTAATCAGAATGAGAAAGAAATTTCTCCGAAGTTTGCTGGCGATACTCAAGATGCTAATCAAGTGCTGGCGATAATCAAAATGCTAGTCATGACGAAGATCAAAGCCGAAATGAAGGAGAAGCTTGCGAGAATGTTGGCGAAGAATTCTGTCATCTCCTGCTACTGATATTGATATTGAAGCTTGAGCTTCTTTTAGCTTTGTTTTCTTGAGCTGTCTTATTTTTATCACTTTTGAGAGCTACATTTTCAATCGACTTTGGAGTCAACTTTTCTTTTAATATTTTGTTGATAAGAAAGATAATGCTTCTTGTATATCGATTCCCATACTTGCCTCTCATTATCTTTCTTGCAAAAATAATCTGTTATAATGCTTATAATTAGTTTGTTTTATTATATGGTCTTATTTTGCCTTCCTAATTAAAGGTCTTATTATGCCATCTCTTGTCATTGCGACAAAATCGCAGGACGTCCTTGCACTTTCATACAAAAACCCATTGATCTTGTCTTAACTTTTTCTTTTGTATTATGGCCTCTTCAGGAATGTTGCGACAATATGACAGGCCTAAATATTCTTGCGAAAATAAAGCCCCATGACATTGCCGTCTTGCGATGAAATCGCAGGACGTCTTCGCACTTTCATGCGAAAACCCATTGATCTCATCTTATCTTTTTCTTTTGTATTATTGCCTCTTCAGGATGTTGCACAAATATGACAAGCCTTAATTATCCTTGCGAATAAAAGCCTCATGACATTTGCGTCTTAAGACACTTATCAGCTCCCTAATGGAGGGTGCCGCCCTTATCTCCCCCTGGTTGCCCCTTCAAGGAGGCGTACTTCTACCATACAAGGTTAGCTCCTCCCATCCAGTCTTAACAACAACCAGTTGTTTTCGCAGCCTCTTATCCCTTTTACCTATAGGGCTTATGGTTACGAGACTGCACCCTAAGTGGGGTTTTCTTCAGGCCGAGTGCAGTATAAGCCAAGACTTGTCAAGAATGGCAAGGACGCTTCAAACGCCCCGGCACTCTTGACTCAACCGTGTACCTCGGCGCCTTGATCAGATCTGCACTCCTTGGGAGAGTCCTTATTACCTTAGTCGCCCAACCTAAGTCATATGCTTAAGTTGAGAATCCAAGGTGCCTCTCCCGGATGGGTTTATTGACCCCAAATCTCCATGACTCAGGTTCCGGTGGCGGTATAGCCTTTCCCTGAGCCATGTAACAGGTACCCCCTAATATGACGTACTTTAGGTCTTACATTTGCCTCTTGCGAAATTTTATTCGCGAACTAGGGTGTACGCCATAAAGGTTCGCCCCTTTCTTTTATGTCATTGTTCTGTGCGAAATTTCGCACATCATGATCTTGTTTTGTATGAAATCCTGCAATTATTCTTTCAGAATTCATAACTTCTCAAAGCTTCTTACGATAATATCTTTTCAAGTACAATCTGTTCCATGGTCTATCTAATCTATGACCAACATCTCTTCCTTCTGGATCCATTAATCTATAAGCTCCTGTTCCAACTATCTCCTTTGATGTAAGGTCCATCCCATTTTTTCGCTAATTTTCCACCATTTTCTCGCTGATATATTGGTGTTTCTCGCAGAACTAAATCTCCTGGTTGAAATTCACGTATTTTGACACGTTTATTATATTCTCGAGCTAATCTTCGCTGATAATTCTCCATATGTTGTAAAGCTTTTTCTCTTTTTTCTTCTAATTCATCAAGTTTGTTTAAATTAAACCCGCACTAAGATTTTTCTCCCAAGCTTCTCTTTTTGTTGTCGGAATAACAACTTCTGTTGGTAACACCGCTTCAACTCCATATGTTAAACAAAAAGGTGACATTCCAGTAGCTTCTCTTCTAGTTGTATTATAAGCCCATACTGCATTATGTACTTGTTCGCACCATGATCTGTGATGTCCTTCCAATTTCTTCTTTAATATATCTGCAATTGTTTTATTTGTTGCTTCTACTTGCCCATTAGCTTGTGGATACAAAGGAGTGGACTTTCCACATTTTATCTTGAATGCATTAAGTAACATTTCTATGTTCTGCCCCTCAAACTGTTTCCCATTATCAGATACCAACTGTGCAGGAATTCCAAATCTGCAAATGATATTTTCGAATATGAATGTAAAGATATCTTTGTCGCGAATATGTTGTACTGCCTTCACTTCTGTCCATTTTGTGAAATAATCTGTTGCGACTATTAAGTATCTTCTTTGTCCAGTTCCTGGTAAAAATGGCCCCACAATGTCTAAGCCCCATTTTCCAAAGGGCCACACACTGGTTGAAGATGACAATGGTGCTCCTGGTGCATGTATTTCTTTCCATGCGCTGACAATCTTCGCAACGTCTTGATATTTGTTTTGCATCTTCATGCATGTATGGCCAATAATAACCTTGCATTTTTGCTCTATGTGCCAAAGATCTTCCTCCACTATGATTGCCAGCATCTCCACTATGTAACATTTTCAGCACCTTTTCTCCTTCCTCTCGTGTCAAACATCTGAGTGATGGTCCACTAAAGGATTTTCGGTATAACAACCCATCTCTTAATTCATAATTCGTTGCTCGGCTTTTTAACTTGTGTGTTTCCAATCTATTTCTTGGTGTTTCTCCTTTCGCCAAATATGCGTGAAGTTCCATTCTCCAGTCTGCGACATTATTTATTTGTTCTTCTTTTTCATTATCTATGACCATCACATCCACATCTTCCTCTTCTTTATTGATGATGGTGACAGAAGTGTTTGTATTTTTATGCATCTCGCAGTTGGATCTGTCATCATACTTGAGATGAAAGCAAAAGCGTCTGCGAGTCTATTATCCTTTCTTGAAATGTGCCTCCATTTTATTTTGGGATTTTCGCTGACAATTCTTCAACCAGCTTCTTGTATTTCTTCAGGATGGTTCATTTGTAGTATACTCTCCTTTTATTTGGCGAATAACTAGCTGCGAATCACTAGTGATCCTGGCATTTTCTAGTTTCATTTCTATTGCGAATTTTAATGCATGTATCACAGCTTCATATTCTGTTTCATTATTAGTGGATGCAAATTCCAATCTGAATGAAAAAGCCATCTTTATTCCTTCTGGCGAAATTAAAACAATTCCAACTCCATTTCCTTCTCCATTTGATGATCCATCTACCAATATTTCCCATCTATTTGGTTCTGTTAATAAATCTTTTGGATCTCCATGTTCTCTTCTACATCCATCATTTCTTCTACTGCTTCATCTTCTTCTAAAGGAAATTCTGCCAAGAAATCCGCAACAACTTGTGATTTTGGTGAAGACAAAACTTCATATTTAATATCAAATGGCCTACTTGTGCATTCCATCTCTCTACCCTTCCTGATCTTTTAGAATTCTTCATCACTGATTCAATTGGTACTTTTGTTAATACCTTTATCTTGTGTGCTTGAAAGTATATGCGGAGCTTAAATGATGCATAAACTAATGCTAAGATTAACTTTTCAATCTTTGAGTAATTCTTCTCTCGGTATTAAAAGTTTTGCTAATGTAATAAATGGGTTTCTCCACTCCTGCGTCTACTCGCAATAATACAACACTTAATGCATGCGACGTTGTCGCAAGGTAAATCAATAATTCTTCTCCTGGTTCTGCCTTTTGTAAAATAGTTGTATTCATAAGATGTTCTTTGATTCCTTGAAAAGCCTTTTCACATTCATCACTCCATTTAAATTTCGCACCCTTCTTGAGTATATCGAAAAAATATTTGCATTTGTCTGATGATCGCGAAATGAATCTCCCCAGCGAAGCTAGAAGCCCATTCAACTTCTGTACATCTTTTATTGTTGCTGGTGTTGGCATGTCACGAACTGCTTGCACTTTTTCTGGATCAACCTGTATTCCTTCCTTTGATACAATGTAGCCTAAAATTTTCCCGATGCAACTCCAATAGTACACTTCTCGGATTCAATTTAATGTTATACTGCCGCATTTGTTCAAAAATCTCCCTCAAGTCTTGTACATGGTCTTTAGCTTCTTACTCTTTACTAACATGTCGTCCACGTATACTTCTAATGTTTTGTGTATCCATTTTGCGAACACCTTCTCTACCATTCTTTGATATGTCTCCCGCATTTCGCAAACCAAATGGCATTTTCGTATAACAATATAAACCTCTAGGGCAAAGAAAGCAGTATGTTCTTGATCTTCTTCAGCGAGAGGAATTTGGTTATACCCTTTGTACCCATCTAAAGATGATACCCTATCATTTCCCGCTGCAGATTCCACCATTTGAGGAATATCGGGTAAAAAACTATCTTTGGGGCAAGCTTTGTTCAAATCAGTGAAATCTATGCAAATCCTGATTCCCTTGTTTTTCTTTGGGACAATGACCATATTCGCTATCCATTCTGGGTATTTAGCTTCTCTTATAATTCCTGCCTCAAGCATTTTCTGTAATTCTTCTTCTATTTGGGAATGGTAAGTTGTTGCGATTTTTCTTATTCTCTGTTTAAATGGTCTCACATTTTTGTTAATCTCCAATGTGGCAAGCAATTGTGGATCTATTCCTGGTATCTCATCCATGTTTCCTGCGAAAATATCTTTATATTCTCGCAAAATTGACAGTTCTTTCTTCTTCTTCTATATCCATTTTGGTTCCAATTCTCAACATTAGAGGCTCCTCTACAGTCCCAACATTTATTTCTTTTGTTGGTTCTGCGGCAGTGTAACTGGGTTTAGGTTCTCCCATTGGTGTGGTTCTTTAATTGCTTTTATGGGTCCTTCTCCTTCTTCCGAAATTTCGCTGGGTATTCCTTTGCCTTCTTTTGCCCTTATCATATACTCTAAATTCTTCTTCCTTCTTTGCTTCCTTTACCAATTTTCTGCGAAATTGTTTCCTTTTTGCTTGTTCTTCATAACGCCTTACTTCAATTTGATGACATAATTTCGCATTGTCAACATCTCCTCTGATTTCACCTATTCCATTGGAGTGGGGAATTTAATACATTGATGCAACGTTGATACCACAACTTTTATCGCATGTATCCATGATCTTCCTAATAACATATTATATGGCGATTCCATATCCACCACGCACAATGTCATGTGTTTCGATTTCTCCAAGTGGAATTCGTACCACTATTTCTCCTTTAGGTTTTGTTGTGGATTTTCCAAAGCCGTGAACAAAATATGTTGAATGGACATTTCTTCATCTTAAATCCCATTCCCCGAATGCATGATAAAATATTATATCAACTGAACTTCCTGTATCATTAAAGTTCTGTTCAACATCCATTCTCCTGTGGATTTTATTGTTGTATCCTTCTCTTTTCGTGTAATAGGCACTGTGACAACCAATGGAGATGTATGATTCAAATTTTCTTTTGGTATTTCTTCCGCCATGAACAATTCTTTTTTTCCCAATCTTTCAAGGGTGAAGTTTTTTCTACCGCCATAATTTTCTTTCCTTCAAAATTTCGTTTATGTATTCTTCCTTTGATGTTTTCATGGAATTCATTAACCAAGCTTTTTGTTATCATATTACACTCCAATTTTTTTCCATTTTCATTAATTCTATTCATCTTTCCTCTAACTGATTCACTGATTCTTTTAATCACTTTCTTGATTTGAATTTTCTCAATCAACAATCTTCAACTTTCGATCTTCAATCTCCCTGTTTCTAGCGCCATTATGTAGTTGCAGGAAATCCTACAATACACCCCTCGTATGATTTTATCGTTGGTCAGCCTATTTTTAGGTTTACACTCTTAATTTTATTGATTAATTTTTGAATATTCTTACAAGGAAAATAAAGAAATCAAGAATGATCTCTGCTCTCAACTTTCTCTCTCCTATTTACTTATCTCTCCTTTACAACTCGAATGACTATTTATAAGGGAAATACATAGTGGATGATAGCTAATCTGTCCTTTATTTTTCGGATATGGTTTGCGACATTCTCGCGACCTTACAAATGTTGACTTCACAAGCTTTCTAATTTTCGCGAGACTTTCACACCTTTCTCATGATCATTGCTGATGTCGTTTCTAAAATTGTTCTGCGACGCTTTTGTGCAATACCATTGTTAACTTCGCTGAGACATAACTGTTGCGAGATTCTGATCCTACAACCCCCCTTGTGACCGAATTGAGTCTGGAATGACCATTGTCTTGGTTTAGGCCGGAGTCCTACAGATTGGTCTCTCGAACTCAAAGAACTCCCGTGCAGTGCATCTATTTGCTACAGGTTTAGGAAATTTTCTCGATCAGGGAATCGCTCGTCTCTCCACTTTTCCCCATAAACCAGCAAATCGTTTTCACCCATCAACAGATTGGAGACCACAGTGGGAGATTAATCTTTCGGTTGCAATCACAATTTATCAAAGATGGTCGGTCGTAGGTTAGATTCAACTTCCAACCACAACCTTTCAAATGGTAATGTTCCTCCTTCCAACACTCCGTCTGATGGCACGATCTTTAGAGAAGTCCCAACCTTGATTGAGTTGGAACAAGTACAGGTAATTCGCACAAGGAACATGAACCTGATTAAAGTGACAATATACGACGTACTTTACTTCCTGGTGAGGTTAACAACAGATTTAAGCGGTGCTTCTGCTTCAGAACTTCCGGAACTAAGGATTAACTCCTCTGATAATCTTTTTCGTATTGACAGTTTCACTACCTATGAGAAACAGGTGGATCGAGAAGCAACACGTCTGATCGAAAGTTTATGTGAATTCCTACACTTCTCCAGAGATCAAAGTATGAACACGTTTGTTGCACTCAACCAAAAATCATATGATGTGAAACTAACTCTGTCGTCTCCAGCAGTCGAGGAAATATCCATGGTGTCTGAAAATTCGATAAATAATATCCATTTCACTGAAGAAGACCGAATGACAGAGGAATTACATAATCGAGCTTTGTACATGACCGCTTTTACCAAAGACTTTGAATTCAAAAGGGCTCTTGTCGATACAGGTGCTTATACCAATGTTATTTCCCTCAAGACTCTCAGGGAAACCAAGGTCCCGTAAAGCAAGATCGTCCAATCATTCTACCTTGATGAAATGTTTCAAAGGAAGGCAGAGTCATACATATGGGTACACATATGTAGATCTGAAAATAGTACCTATTCAATCGACGGTCAAATTTCACGTGATTGGGAAAGAACCTGACTATCATATGATACTCGGACGATCGTGTCTCCATGATAACAAAGTCGTCCCCTCGACATATCATCAATGCATGAAAGCTCTGCTCGACAACAAGATCGTTCGCATTTCAACCTCATTATCTCCTTATGCTCCGGTTTATTATGCTGAGTTCCTTGAACCTCAAAAAAGCATCCCCGAACCACCAAGCAGGATCTATAGTACCCCCGCTCCCAAGTTGGGCGTCCATCGAGAAATTTGACAAATCATCATCCCTAACAGATGATGTCATACCTTCCAAGATACCTGCCAAGCCGCTCAAGCGTCACCAGGCTCAAGTCTCAACTCATAATCATACTAAGAAGGGATCTAACTTTGTAACCAGCTATGATACGGAAGGGAAGATCATTTACCTCCGACGCAGAGATTAACAATTAACAGAGGAGATCAATGAAAAGTAAACCTGCCCTGAAGATTCCTGTCATAACAGACAATCGTTTGAAAAAGAAATCCAGGATGCTCCACGACAACTACAAGATGGCACTGACTCCACCACCGATGATCTTGGGACAATCAACATCAGAACAAATAAGATCCGAGACAAAGTTGACCCAGACAAGACGAAATCCATTAGCCCCAGGCCTCCTCCACGCACTGTGAAAGAGCTTCAAAGCTTTATGGTCAAGGTAAATTACATCCGATATTTCATTCCTGGGTTAGCGCAATTTATTGCTTCATTTACTCCTCTGCTGAAGAAGCGAGCAAATTTTGTATGGACGACCGTCCAACAAGATGTCTTCCAAAGAATCTAGCAGATACTATTATCACCTGCTATCATCAAATCTCTGGTGAAAGGAAGACCGTTGATATTCTATACAACTTCTAGTGATGTTGCCGTCGGAGCTCTCATTGCTCAAGAGGATGGAGAAGGCGTCAAACAATTGACATACTAGTTTATTCGTACAATGAGAGATGCTGAACTCCGGTACTCTAAAGGTGAAAGGGCATGCTTAGCATTGGTTCATGCAATCCAGAAATTCAGGCATATTTGCTGTCAAACAGAGTCTTACTCATTGCTAAATCTGATCCCATAAAAGTTTTACTATCGAAACCGTCTCTTCTAGGGAGACCTGCAAAGTGGTTACTCCAGATGTCAGATTTCGACATAGCATGTGTCTCACCCAAAGAAATCAATGGTCAAGTATTTGCAGACTTACTCGCTGCCTTTCCAAGGGAAGACACCACAATGCTACAAGAAGACATGCCAGGTGAGTTTCCAGAAATTTCTATTATTAAAGAAGAAACATGGTTGTTGTACTTTGATGGGTCCTTTACTCCTAGCAATGATACAGGTGGAGCAGGCATGGTGTTAGTATCTCCTTCCGGTGAAGTCTTCTCACATTCATTCAAGCTGGATTTCCACTGCACCAACAATTCGGCAGAATACAAGGCTTTCTTGTTAGGATTATCCTTGGTCAATCAAGCAGGATCGATGCACCTGGAGATAAGAGGAGACTCAAATCTATTGGTCAATCAAATGAATGGTGTATACTCTCTTAAAGAAGTGACACTTGCTCCATTCAGGGACGAACCACAACGACTATTAACGCATTTTTCTGATGAAACAATCGTCCATAATGGTTGTACCAATAACAGATATGTTGACTGTTTAGAAACTCTTTCTTATGAATTGCAATTTGAAGGATCATAGAAAGCTATCACTGCACAAAGACGTTGTTTGCCATCCACTTGGCTCACCCAAGTCGAGGATGCTCAAGCAAGTGACTGGCGGGCACCTATCGTTCGTGAATTGAGCAGTTCTCTTCCAAAAGGGAAAATCAGCCTCAAAGAATTAAAGAACTTCTTTCTGCTTCATGGAGCATTGCATTATCGGAACCCTGATGGATCTCTGTCACGGTTCCTCGGAGATGAAGAAGCGCGCGAGCAACTCAAGGGCATACATGAGGAAATATGTGGACAGATGTTGGTGGTGACGCTTTACAGACGGCTCTAAAGACTCAGATATTATTGTCCCTCCATGGAGACTCAATCGATATTTTTTCAAGGGTCTTGTCACAACTGCCAAACACCGCCAAATTACTTAGAATCTATAACAATCCACCATATTGGGGACTAGAGAGATCCTTACATTAAATACCTTCGTGACTATGACCCGTTGTCAGAGAAAAGAGAAGCATTCAAGCTAACTCAAATAGCCAGGAGATTCGTCTTTCATGATAGGATATTATATCGTAAAAGCTTTGGAGGTAACCTGCTGAGATGCTTGGCCGGGCATGAGATCTCGACAATCCCGAGAGAAATGCACGAAAGAGAGCATCAAGGAAAAAGGAAACTATTTCTCCAAATTCATGAGAAATATTATTGGCTAGCCATGGAAGACGATGTATCTTCATATGTTCAAAAATGTCATCGATACCAAGTCTATGGTAACCTCATTCACACTCACTGTCTTCCATTACATTCTATGAGTAGTCCGTAGCCTTTCTATTAGCTAAAGACTGGACATCATTGGCAAAATCAATCCACAATCGCCGAAGCAACATGAATACATCATCACAGCAGATGAATACTTCACCAAGTGGGTTGAGGCCATTCCCCTTCGAAGCACCACTAGATCACCATTGCAGACTTCATCAATGAATATATTTTATGCCGATTCGATGTTCCAAAACATATCATCATAGATGATGGAACTCCTTTTTCCAACAAACATGTGGAAGAATTGCTCCAAGGGTACGGTATCAAACAGATCTTCTCTATACCATACTATCCCCAAGGAAACAGACAAGCGGAGAGTACCAACAAAACTTTGATCTGGATTCTCATCCGAACGGTTCATTACAATCCACGAACGTGGCGCGAACAATTGCCTATGGATTCGTGGGCTTATCGGACCGCACCGAGAAGCTCAACTGGAACTTCACCATATTCCCTCGTCTATGGTGCTTATGCCATTCTCCCAACCGAAATCAAGATTCTTTCAGCAAAGATTGTAACGACCAGTGGGGTACAATGGGATGAAGCTGAAGTGTCCAATTCAAGGATTGTTGAACTGGACATGCTAGAATCAAGTGGAGCTAAAGTGGAAAAATATGTGGAGGCTTATAAACAAAGGATCCCTAAGGCATTCAACAAAATGGTAAGACCTCGAATATTCCAAGTAGGAGATCTGGTATTAAAAAAAGCAAAACATATTCAACAAGATATGTATGCTCCCAAGTTTTCTCTAAATATGGGAAGTGCCATATGTAATCATCAAGGCAGTACACAGTGGATATTACAAAATCTTAGTTATTGATGGAGGAGTGGAGGGAATATAATCAACGGCAAGTGGCTCAAAGCATATTATGCCCGAATAGTAGTAAACAATTACTTTGATTTCAAAATGTAATTTTTATTCCTTCAAAGAGAGTGCAAAATGCTCATTCGTTCATTCGAAACTCAAATAGATTTCATTAATCTAACAAAGAAAATTCCTTCATCAACACCATGGTCAATTATTCTACTTTATTCAAAACAAAACCTAAACCTATATAGGCAACAACCTCGAACGCTCATCTAGAGCAAACCATCTAGCAATAAATAGTTTATGATGAATACCATTTGGAGCCTCTTCTGGAAGTTTTCGGTTTTCACCATCAAGTCTTGGATTGCTTTGTCAACCCTTATCGACTCCAACGCGAGCGCTTTCTCCTCTTCCATGATGTCATTTGAAGAAGAAATCATGTTAGCAGCAATGGCCTCCCTATCAATCTTGACAATTTCAAGACGGCGACGGAGCCAACCTACGTTGAACCTCAAGGTCTCACAATTCGATATCATTTCGTCATATCTATACAGTTCTTTTTTCTTGACGTCTCGCATATTCTTCTTGTTCATTTCATCAATGATGGGCAATAGTCCAGTGACTGTGGTCAAAAGGGTCGACAGAAAATTCTTCCAAACTTCAGTAGTGGCCATATGCCCGTAAAATTCTTCTACTACTACGACCAGTATTTGAAGTTGATAATAAGTTATAACAGGCGGTTCTACTCAAATCAAGTATTAGGTTGTGTGACCTCGACTACAATACAAATATAACTAAAAAGGAATTTTCTGATTCATGTAAGTTATCGATATAAGGAGGGGGATCGGAAACAAAAGGATGTTCTGAAAAACAATTACAATTTAAAAGTTAAAACTCAAATGATAATGTAATAAAATTCCTGAAAAATACATGATAATCGTGTCAAACCAAAAAGATTGGAGAAAAATATGTCCTCCAGAATAAGTTAAAAACTAATCAAATAAAATTCCCCTTCATTAAAACACTGAATGCCCATTTAGTTTCTGCAAAACCCTACTCGAAATGCCGCAGCTGCTTCTATTGAGAGGGTATCTGGCTAAGAGATCTGGCATGAACTCATTCAAGTAGTTCAACAAGCACCTGTTATTGATCATTGATCTGAAACTCTTTCAGAGTTGAATAGAAGAACTTCCTGCAAAACTAAATCAATCAACCACATTTATTCAAAATCCTGATTCAACACTTATGGAACAAAGTTGCTAAAACAGTTTAGGTGACATCTACAAAAAAACTGAAAGATGTTTAACTACCAAGAAGATTACAATGGTTAGTAAACCTAATCATCAGATTCATCATCGTTTTCATGATCATCATCTTCTGCGAAATCTTCTTCAAGCTCTTTTTCAGAGTCATCTTCAGAGTTTTTTTCAAGAACTTCTTCCAGATGGTCTTCAGGGTCATCATAAGTTGCGTCCAAATAGTCGTTTTCATCACATTCAACTTGGAAATCCATTTTTTCCAGTTGTTCAGCCCTCATACCAAGTGTATATGGCTCAACTCTGCAACCAACGGGTTCCAAGAAGGGTTCAACTTCATCCGCGTCTGAATAAGGAGTTACGTACACCATCGGCGTGGGGTCGAACTTTATCTTCAGCTGATAGTTTCACTTTCTGAAGCCGACACCATTTCTGTTGATAAGCTACGAGCTTTTTCATCTTCATCCCTTTTCTTCTGCGATGTTTCATCACGTCTCTGCTTTTCTTCCGCATCTACTAAGGTCAAGAGAGTATTGATTTTAGCATGAACTATTCTTAGATGATCGAGGGATATACCGTGTATCATTTTTCCCGCTTCTCTAAAAGGGTGATCTACCTTGGCATGAACATCTACAAAAGTTTTCATCTTTGCTTCGATGTTTCTGGAGTGTTCCTCAGAAGATTCAGAACTGTATTTATATCCAGGAATCACCATTATATGTGGCGAAAAATATGTAGTCAAGATACGTTGATGACACACACAACAAATCACGATAACAATCCAACTCTTACCTGTTTACAATTTCACTAACAATTAGTGATTATAACACAAGAATTGGCGCTTCAAGAACTTGCTCGTTCTTTGAAACACCTGCAAAAACGAGCGGAGTTCATTATTCAAAATCAAAACTTGATTTTTCAAATATTAATTAAATGTGATCAACTCATGTGAATTTTAATTTATTTTTTTTAAACGTGAACAAATCACGTGAATTAAAAAAAAGCTTCCTTTCGGGCAAGCGTCCACCTTTTGAAACGGAAGTCCATTCTCGAAAATTTGTGAAAGCTCACATATTAAAAATAAAATTTTCTGTGAAAGCTTACAGACAATTTTTTCTTTTTACTACCATTGGATGCATGTCTATTCAACAAAAAAAAAAAAAAAAATCTCTCTAATGCTAAGGACAATCGTCCGTCTCTTGAAAACGAACAGACGTTCATTCTTAAAGCAAAACTTTTTGTGAAATCTCACACACACATATATATATATATATAAATATATATATAATTTATGTAATTTATTTTTTAACGTGAACAACTCATGAACATTCAAAAAAAAATATGACTTACCTGGTCGGCGCCGGTGAATGGTAAAGAAAAAATAATTTCTCTCTAGGGCGTGAAGGAGATGGGAAGCTTGGTCGGTCGTGGGAGAATATAAAATAAAAAAAAAGGTGTCTCATCCTTTTTATAACAATTTTTATTTCCTAAACCTAATTAGACAAGGATTCACTTTCTTGGGTCGCGGTCCCGTAAATGCTAAACCCACCAAATTTGACGTTCCACCACCCAAATTAACGGTGCGTCATCAATTCACGCTGCTCATACTGCGGGAATCTTTATTCAAGCTATTTCTCGTACATGACATCATTGGAGCAAATCAGAGATTCTGGTAATGTCTCTTACGACAAGTTCAATTACTTATTTCGTTTATAATTTGAAAAATCACCATCCAGTGCTTACTGCAGAACATGATTGTCCCTCACTAAGCAGGGAACTTAATGTTGATGGTGGATTTTTGACGAAGGATAAAATCGTAAAATCATAATTTTGCATATTTTTGAACCAACAATCAGACGAGTATGTGAAATTCATATTTCAGAATTTAAGCATGAAAGATCATGCCACGATAATCTCTGACTGAGTGTATAGCTTCTCAGAGCATGCATCAATAAATAATTATTAAAGCCTCTCAACTGAGCTTTCGATATTTTGCATATTTCATCAATACTGAATAATTTCAGTATTCACTTATGTATATAATCGAGAATGATTGGACGGCTTCAAGATGGATTGACCACTAGCACAGAGCAATAACGTCTTCAGGATGTTGCAAATGTTGACTATGAAGAATAAACATTCAGAACGAGTATGATGCTTCTACTATCTCATACCTCGACTCTCGAACAAATATAATGATCACAGATTGCCTGCTAGTATATAGCCACCAATTAGTTAATTCTAGTGCAACATTTATTAATTGAATTCCTAGAAAATATTCTATTTTCATCATAATATCTCATTACTTCAATTCACGGCTTTTCTCAGCTGAAATCCATGGATTAGTAATATATATTCACTTTTCGAGCATATGGGCCACCACCAAGTAAGCGCCGAGAAAATGGCGCGAGTGTACTTAGCAATAATTCACAAACGAGCACCCAAATACACGAACGATCACCCAAAAATATGGACAAACGAGGAAATATGAAGAGCTAAGGAAGTTGATAAAATAATAATAAAAATAGAGAAGAGGCGTCACGGGACCGGGCCCATTGGCCTCCGTCCATGCCACGGCCATGGCCGTTCTCACGCCTCTCCAATTCCTTATTTCATTATTATTATTGTTATTTCCCCCATCTCTTGAAACTCCCTCATTCATGCAAACTCCTAATTCTCCAGATTTCTCCAAATATTGCCTAACTCTCCAAAAATCCCTAATCCCACGACTATTAGGTTTTTCTTTGACCAATAATATTAAAATAACGATATATTAATATTCTAAAATATTGGACGTACGAGCAAAGTCCTACTCTCTCATTCATGCAATGTTGAGAGTTTCAGTCAAAATCAAACTCTTCTGAAAATCCAAAATATTGCTTAAACGACCAACAAAATACCTAGGATTTTAAGGAATAGACGCGCGAGGGACATGGTGCCCGTGCACCACCATGACTGGACCTGGCCGGTCCCTTGGCCATCATGGCCGGACGGTCCCACGTATCTCTATTATTATTTTAATAATAATTCATATATTTCATAATTCTTGCATCCTCATTCATGGACATTCCTCCGCACGCTCGGATGCCCACTCACCATTAATGGTCGGCTCTCAAGACCATTGGATGGTCGATATTTCTTGACCTGCATTGGAAAACTCTCCATATTCGAGATCCCGGGTTCTCCAAAATTAAGGTTTCGAATTTACAATAATTCGATAAATGTCGAAAACTTTTATATTGATCCAGCAATCAATATTTTTAATGTTTAGTCATGCTGCCAACATTTTTAATTGCTCGACCGAGCACCATCATTGTATGTACATCTACTTGGCCGATCATTCAATATTTCATTGGATGTCCATCCAATTGGACGTTTGATCTTCTAATATTTTAATCCTTTGTCATTCGAAAATTCATGACATAGTAAATCAGGAATGAGCACTCTAGATATTTCATAACTCGGCAACATCTGATTTTCTGCCAAATGCTCGACATATCAGAATAAGTCCATGATCGAGCAATCTCATTGGATGCGCGTCGATCCAGATTATCAGAACATTAGTATTACCTCAACTGGTAAAATTAATATCACAATTCATCAAGACTCAACGTTTGTGCATTATTCTGTCCCAACAGACACCATGCTCAATCCTTGGGTTTCAGAGCATATCACATTAATCCATTAAGCTTGACTCATCAAGGCTAAAACTCATGATCTAGTCAAGTCAATAATTGACCAATTAAATACACATCTGCCTTGCAGACTCCACATTCATGAGACATCAATCATGTCATAGGGGGGATACTTACTAGGGTTTTGGTCTGGCGGCTTACGACACATATGTACACCCATGATGAGAAATATGAGTAAGTCGTGCAAGCAGTTGAAGGAGTTAGCAAAGTAGTGGATGGACAATCAACCAATTCTTCCACGCACGTGGAACCGGTTTAACCACGATTTCCCACTTTCTGACTATTTCACTCCTCTGCAACCGTCACACTTACTGGAGATCAATGTGTTTATTGTTTCTGCAATATAAATAAGTTCATCAATCCACGACTGAACAACAAGAACTCAACATGATAGAACTCAATTTATCAGAACTTATCTTATCAGAACTTATTTGAACTCAACAGTTCACTAAACTTGCAGAAGTTTCCAACACATCCACAATCCTTCAATCATCATTGATCTCACACACTGCTCAGCTTCCCTCCTACATATAGACCATCATCCCTCTTTGTGACCGAATTGAATCTGGAACGAGCATTGTCTTGGTTTAGGCCGAGGTCCTACAAATTTATCTTTCGAACTCAAAGCACTTCCGTACAGTGCATCTGTTTGCTAAAGGTTTAGGCAATTTGCTCGATCGAGGAATCACTCGTCTCTCCACTTTTCCTCAAAAATCAGCAAATCGTTTTCACCCATCAACACTTGTAATTTCGTATTTTTGTTTCAAATAGTTAGTAATTTTTTGGGGTTGTTGTGGCATGTTTTCTTACTCTCTACGCCCTTGTACTTTCTGTAAATTTTGTTTTCTTTTAATATACTCTTTGGATTAACCAAAAAAAATATTCAGGAATATTAAGGTTGTGTAGCGACACTAAATCCATGGTCCTTTCAGACACAAATATTTAAACTGAAGCCTCTTACTTTTATTTTAAGAAGTAATTTGATAAAAAAAAAAGTTAGATTTAGTGATACTGTTACTTATGAAACCTAGGAATAAAAAAGAAATGGTTAGATTTCGTTATCAAATCATGTTTTGTGGTTGGAGTGTAATTGTCCTTTGTTTGATCTATTTAAAATTGTTGAAAACCACCGACTCAGTCATGTAATAGTCCCCGATTCCATTTCGGCTTATTATGAATTAATATAGTTAAGGTTTTTCGGGAAAAATAAGTCACCGCAATGTTGATCGAGTTCGAGCTAATGTTTCAGAAAAATGTGTGCTTTCATCCACAATGTTACAGAAATTTGGAAATATTTGTTACACATATTTGGCAATCTTGTTGTCTCTGTTGGGACAATTGGTTCTCTAAATTGTTGTATCATACCTATTGTCAAAGTTCAGATCTATCTACATACTAATACCGCGGAAACAAATTGGTCAACAAGAAGTTCTAGTTTTTTCAGATTGCTCCATGAACCTCATTACGATTTAGGATGAGAACAATAGAAAGAGAAACACACATATGTGAGTAATAAGTAAAGTACTCACATATTTAACGTGATTCGACAATATGCTTACGTCTACGGTGACGGCTACGACCTCTTTGTTCATTATAGAATCAACAAATGAGAATTATACATTCTGATACTAATTAATTCATCGAATCACCACGATGTGATCAAACATTAAAAAACTCCCACAAATTCCCTCTAAATCCATAGAAGAGTCGTTACCCTACTAGATGATCTTCTCTACACACCATGACATAAATTATCACGGGCGCCTTTTGCTCAACATCAGTAATTTATTCTAGCACCGCCAAAGATGATCTTTTCCTCAAAACAAGATGTTTTACCAAAATATCCATACGAATACTCCATAACGACATATCTCTCAACATCGATAAACACTCCAAAATTACCATAATGATATATTCCTTCGACTAATGGTCTTCCACATACTACCCAAAGAGGTGGGATGAATTCCTCACATCTCTTTTGAGAATTACACTGAGGATCTTATGATTATACACATAACCTAGACCTCCTTATATAGGAGTCACAAACTTGATTCCCAAGTATTGACCTCCTTAGATTAGGAAATCCATCTCAACTAGGAAACCATGGTCAATTTGGAAAACCTATCTTAGTATGCAACCGACGTTACTGACCCAAACAAGGAAACCCTATGTTTCCCTACAATTCTTCACCTCGAATCATGCATTTATGCATGAGACGGTCAACATGTTATCCATGCATCTTATGAAAATATATTGCATCATCACTGCTTGCCTACATATCCTCAGTAGAAATCAAATCAAAGGTAGTTCACCCAACTTGTTCCGCAGAACCTCCGCCAGAAGAGAGCAAACCAAACTTGAAAGTCACCAACTCAAGACTTAACAATCAAACCTATCAATGATTGTACAAATCTCCACCTCAACGAAAAATTTCGTCCCATCTCACCAGCCACCATCATACGATCACTCGTTAAGCAACATTTTGAAATGCACCTTACTTCGTTATGTTCATAACTTCACATTGATTGGCACCATTCCAGGTTATTACATGCCAACTCAATCAGACCATATATGATCATTGTTCATATGATACCGCCGAACTTAGTTACAGTCATTAGGCACCATTAAAATTTATTTACCACTTCAGACTTGCTTCATAATACGATCCCCTCTGTGCTGGCCTTTGTTTCTTCACCTGAGTTAATGTTACGCTTCACTTAAGCCAGTAACTCTGTTAGCGAACCATACCCATGAGGGATGACATCCATACTACTCAATAACTAAGTGAAACTACCAAAGTAGCTTCTGAGCGTTTTCCTCCCTTAGCAAAACCATAATCTTTATCTCTAAACTCCAGCAAAGTCAATTGTTTCTTCAAATAACTGAACGCACGGTTGTTCTTTTTTTGCAAGCATGTCCAGCAAAGCAACTTAATGAGATACTTAGTGTTAGTTATACAATAAACCAACTTTCGTGTTAGCTTCCAGTGATCTAACCATCTTGTATGTACCAAATCAAATTGAGCATCACTCCAACTATGCACCATATATAACCAATCCATGGATCATTATTACTACATGCCAATCTCGAGCTCATCTCTATGAGTCTTTATTTATCCGAGTGTTTCTTCGATTAGATCATGATTCTACGACCATATACCACCAATTGAATTTTATTCATTCATATATGCTCATCATACCTTAAAATATTATATACATAACGAAACACCAAACTTGTTCAGCTTTACAGAGAACTTTGTGGTTTTAGGGTTTTCAATGTATGAATGATCGAATGGTTGAATAACACTGAAGAACTGTTGTTCGTTTAATTTTAAAATGGGTGAGATGAATCTGAATTTGGTGAAATTGATTCAACAAATCAAATGGGACAAGGTTGGTACCCTGGATTATATTCTCATAAATTTGATATTAGTGGTGGTTAGGTCTGTAACATTTGAAGTCACATGTAGTGTTTCATGGGGTTTATGCCTAATTGACGTGTGGATGTTTGATTAAAAATGGGTATTGACTGAATTGTGGGGATCACATTTCGTGAAATGTTAGCTTAACAGAGAGGAGGAAATTTGGATGTTTGAGAAGATGGTGAAGGGAAGTTAGGTTCTGTAATTAGAGATAGAGAAGATGTGAAGGCAAGTTATATTATTGTGTATATTAGTAAAGTTAAGGGTACAATAATAGTTTTATTTAGTTAATAGATTTTATTTAACGTTTTAAGTAATCAACTCTGGTCAACGTCTTTTCTAGGTACCAAACTTTAAAATTGGACAAAATCTAAGTACCGAAAGCAAAATCACCCAAAATTTATAGTCGCTTTACTTTTCATTAATCTCCATGAAAACATGTAAACCTTTATTTAAAGTGGGACGAAGGGAGTACTGATTATGTCATCAAAAGTGGGTTTACAGCCTAATTTTTCTAGGGTTGGATTGTGATGTCTACTAATCATTGATATCTAGTTCCTCTACGTTGCTAATGAATCCAAAATCTAAATATTTGATGGTGGGATTTTCCAGGAAAACTCTTGTAATAATCTACAACAGCTACTATTCTGTTCAATTGATAACCTCAATGGCCTCTTCTTCAAACATTTCTGATACTATATGCAACATTCAGCAAAAGGAAAATAGTGCTGCTAGAAGGAATAACAAGCATGTAACTTTACAAGGAAAAGGAAGACTTATTGATTCCTTTGCTTTGATTGGATATGTCTGCAGAGAGAGTGAAGTGACTAGGAATGTTGTAAGTTACTCAGTCATACAAAGATGGGGTGCACAAAATGAAGTAGTTGTGATCACTACAGGGAGAAGAAATGTTTTCATCTTCAGGATTCATTCAAGGGAAATTTTTCAGAGAGTGCTAAGGGGGAGACCACACTCAGTAGGTGGATATTTATTGGTGTTACTTCCATGGCAATTCCACATGAATGTGCAGAGAGCAATTTTCCAATTTGACGTCTTCTTTATTGAGTTTAGACTAAGAGCAGACCTTGATAGAGATGATATTCCTCATCTAATTGCATCTCAAGCAGGAGAACCTATCTCTATCTACAACAGAGACCCCACAGGTGTAGTGAAAGCAAGAGTTAGGTTGGATGTTAATCTACCTCTAGTCAGAAAGGTGCACTTAACTTTGGAGGATGGAGAAAGAATCAAGATTGCTATTTTCTATCTGGGTTTCCCTTCTGCCACTTGCAGGCACTGCTATGTTTTCAATCACAATGAAAACTACTGTGGTTTGATTGCTAATATAGCTTGGATAGCAGTTCCAGTTTTGAACCTTCAAGGTGTGGATCCTTTTGAGGAGCAAGTAGTAGAACTTTCTCAGGTTATTCAACATAATATGGAGATTCAAGATGGAGGAGAAGAAGGTGCAAATCAAGGTCAAGAGTTGGACAATGTTGTTGTTGGAAATGATAATGCTAGAGAGGATGTCAATGATGATGATAATGATAATGCAACAGAAAATGGCATGATTAATCAGCAAGATTCAGTTAATGCAGAGAATGAAAACACTATTGAGAGCATGAGTGAAGTAAACAAACATGTCATTGAGGAAAATACTGCTAGTGCTTCTTATACTTCAGAAATCCATAGAAATGATATCAGAACAAATAAGAGAAGAAGAAAGGAAGATATTGTTATGGAAGCCATAAAAATGGAGGGATATATACAAGAAATTGATAGAACCATATACATGGAGATGGAAGGGTCTTCTGCTGACAGAGGAGATATGATAAATTTTGATGATGCTGACAGTGACATTAGGATGGATGGGTCTGATGTTGTTTCTATTGTGGATGCTGGAGCTCGAATCCTTCCATCTGGACAGGTTTTTCTTATTACCAAAACAAATTTATCTATTTTTTCAAAATTTTATATTACCTGCTTGTGTCAAACTTTCCTTGCATATCTCCATTATAATCTTTACTATGTTTTGTTGAACTGGATTACCAGTTATACATCTCTACCTAAAATTTTCCTTTCTACTATAGTTTTCTCTATATACTTCATTATGAAGCTTTTATCTTGGAATGTGCAGGGGGTTGGAATACCTCTCACTAGGAATCACTTGAAATACATTCTTAAAAAGCAGAATCCTGAATTTATGTTTTTAACTGAAACCAAGGAAACTAAAGATAACATGAACATCTTAGCTAGGAATCTTAATTTCCATGACTGGCTTGTTGTCCCTAGAATAGGACTGTCTGGTGGGATGCTCATTGCTTGGCACAATAACATAAATGTTAGATGCATTGTTGAATTCTTTGATATTTGTTTCTTTGAAGTGCATGATTGCTATAACAATGTTTGGATTGTTGTTTGTATGCATGGTTCTCTAAATGAGCTAAGGAAAAGAATGCAGTGGGACAAAATAATTTTTTTTATAACTTAAACCCTTGTACTCCCTGGATTATCATAGGAGACCTGAATTTTATTCTGCATGTTAATGATAAGCATGGTGGAAATAAAAACCCTCATATTAACAAACTTATTCATGAAAATATTCAGAAATTAGGACTCATGGACCTTAGATTCCAAGGAATTCCTTTCACTTGGTCTAACAATAGGGAAGGCCATGAAAACATAAAAGAAAGAATTGATAGGGTCTTATCTTCTCCTAGTTGGTCTGCTTTGTTTCCTGATACTATAGTTTGTTATTTATCTAGAGTGGGTTCTGATCACACGCCAATTTTACTAAACTGCAAACCTATTAAAGTTAAACTGCATAAGCCCTTCAGGATTATTAGAACTTGGTCTAGCCATGAAAACTATAGAAAACATGTTCTTGAAAATTGGAATTGTAATATTAGAGGTTCTTACGCTTTTAGTTTACAAAAAAATCTTAAAAATCTTTCCTACTCCCTTTCTAATTGGAATAAAAATGTCTTTGGAAATATTTTTACTAACATTCAAAACCTTAATAAAAAAATGGAATACTTACATTCCATTAATCCTTTGCATATGCTTGAAATCAAGGATACTCAGAATAATCTTGAAATGTGGTATAACAGAGAGTATGATTATTGGAATCATCTCTCAAAAGACAAATTTATTAAGGATTTTGATCGAAATACTTATTTTTTTCATCAATATACGAATAATCGAAGAAGAATAAATCATATACACACCCTTAGGGACGATTCAGGTATTTGGATTGATGATAACACCCAGCTTCATAAAATGCTCATTAAACACTTTAAATCCATTAGCTCTTACAGTAATGTTCAACACCTTGAAACTCTTAATAACCTCATTGACCCCTGTATCAATGAGGATGAAAACTTGAACTTAATTAGAATTCCTGATGAGTTAGAAATCAAGAACACGCTTTTCAACATGAACCAGTGGGGTGCCCCTGGTCCCGACGGATACCCGCCAGGTTTCTTTAAAGAAAACTGGGATGTTGTTAAAAAGGACATTATTAACATGGTCCAAGAATTTTTCAAGAAAAACTACATTCTCAAATAGATGCATTATACCTATATAACCCTAATCCCTAAAGTCCAGAATCCTTCTACTCCTGCCGATTTTCGTCCAATCAGTCTTAGTAACACCACTTATAAGATAATTTTTAAAATCCTAATTAACCGTCTAAAGCCGCTTCTTTCGAAGCTTATTTCTCCAAACCAATCTGCTTTTATTCCTGAGCGCCAAATCACTGATAACATAATCGTAGCTCATGAAATCCTTCACTCTATGAAAACTTCTAAAAATAAAACCGGTTATATGGCTCTGAAAATCGACCTTTCGAAAGCCTTTGATAGAATTGAATTGGACTTTCTAAACAAAACCCTTAATTCTTTTGGTTTCTGTGATGAGGCCTGCCACCTTATTATGCAATGTGTTACAACTACTTCCTTCTCTGTTCTTTTAAATGGTGTTCCTGGGGACAGATTTACTGTTACCAGGGGTCTTAGGCAAGGGGACCCTATGTCCCCTTACCTTTTCATTATTTGCATGGAAGTTATTTCGAAACTTCTCCTAAAATCTGAGAATGATAAAATGATTTTTGGTGTTAAAGTGGCGAGAACTGCGCCTCCTGTTTCGCATTTGTTTTTTTGCTGACGACTGTTTTTTATTTGCAAAGGCTAATCTCAATGAAGCTAAAAACATTGTTAACATTTTAAACACTTTTGGAGAAATGACTGGGCAAGTAATTAATTTTAATAAGTCTGGTGTTTATTACACGCTTAAGATTCACAATAAGCATTGTAAAATTATCTCTAAAATTTTGAAAATCAGGAAAATATCTAAAAATGATAAATACTTAGGGACTCCGCTTTTCTTTGATAAAAATAAAACTAATAGCTTTGAGCCGCTTCTTAATAAGTATTACACTGTTCTTCAAGGTTGGATGGGGAAGATATTTAACCAAGCGGGGCGAACTGTTTTAATCAAGAATGTGCTTAGTGCCTACCCTAATCATCAAATGTAGTGTCTTGCATTTCCTAAAAAGACGCTTGATAACCTTGATAAGATCCAGAGAGATTTCTGGTGGCAAAAAAAGAATAAGAAAAAGTGTTACTACCCTAAGGCGTGGCCAAGTATAACTAAAGACATTCGCCAGGGAGGGCTGGGGATAAGAAACTCTCATAAGCACAATCTTGCTCTAATAACTAAGTTGGCCTGGAGGCTTATTCACAATCAAGATCAGTTGTGGGATAAAATTCTTAAGCATAAATATTTCAGAGACCAGAACCCGCTTAAGAAAACTAGAAAAAATAGGATTTCTTGGATTTGGACTAGTATTAGCAGAGGTCTTGATATTATTTTTTCTAACCATGTTTGCCAGATTAACGATGGGAAGTCAACTAATGTTTGGTCTGATTTTTGGATTCCCAATCAGGTTCAACTTTTATCGCCTATTTATATTGATAGTAATTTGCCTGTTAATGTTTGTGTTTTAATGAATGTTGAAGGGAATTGAAACATGAACATCATCAGTAAATACATAGATTTGTCTTTCCATGGTGCTATTAATTCTGTAACTACTAACATTAATATGCATGATAAAATTAGATGGAAATCTACAACTTCTGGAAATCTCAATACTAAGTCAGTTTACAATTTTCTGACTAACTTGAACTTTGATAAGGATGAAGCTAAGTTTTGGAAGCATTTATGGAATCTTAACATGCTGCCTAGAGTTAATATGTTTTGTTGGAAAGTTGTTTCTTGTGCTTTAGCTCTGGGAAATAATATGTCTAAATATGTGAAAGATTCGGATCCTTATTGCCTTCTTTGTGATAACCTTGAATTAGAAAATGAAATGCATTTGTTTGTTCATTGTAATTTTGCTAAGAATGTGTGGGATGCTTTTGAGCTCAATGACATTTACTATTATATTGGGAATGCTGGCATCATGAATTGGTTTAAATTTTGGATGAATAACAGGAACCTAACTAGCAAGCATAATCTGATTACCTTCATTATCTGGTCCATCTGGAAGTTTAGGAATAGTGTCAAGTTTGATAACAATTACCCAAATGTAAACAAGTTAGTTGATAGCATTAGAGCTTCCTACCAAAAGTTCAATTTTTGTCGTGACAGTAAAGCCAGTCAGGTTCATAATTGTGCTAAGATGTCTTTAAGAAATAACCAGCTGGACATAGGAAAAGACTATGATTGGTTTATATGTTTTGATGCCTCCTATTCTGAAGATGATTACACAATGGGATATGCTATCTCAATTTTGGATAATGCAGGCAATCGGAAGCATTGTCGTGCAGGATGTGGCTAGGCCTCCTGCCCCTTAGAAGCTGAAACAAAACCTGGAATTGAGGCCATCAGGTGGATGAAGGAACTGAAGCTCCAAAATGTTTGCATGATTAATGACTGCCAAGTTCTAATGAAGATTCTGAAAGGAGATGAAGACCCTGAAGTTCATTCTTGGAGGTCTCAAAATAGCATCCTTAGATGCAAATTTTCCCTTGTAAATTATGATTCGGTTTCCTTTATGCATAAAACTAGGAAGTATATTGATTTTGAAGACAAGCTAGCTAAGGAAGTAAGATCTAGGAAAATTAACTACTTCTCTACGGAGAATGTGAGCGAAAATATAAGAAACAAAATCCTAGAAAGAGTTAAGCTGGGCTTAACTCCCATCTTATATATTTTGCAAACTTCCAATGTTTCATAAATAAAAGTCGTCTTCTCATAAAAAAAAATGGTGGGCTTTTGGATGCTTTCATGCTTACACTAGGGGTGCATGCATTTGGATGTAAGATTCACAATTTCAGCTGATCTAGTGCATTCGGATGTAAAATTTACAAATCCAACTAATCTAATAAGAAGAATTTGGCGGGGTTATAAACTGGATGGAATCATGGAAACATGATACGAGGAATTTAGAGAACCAAGAAGCTGAGAGAAATGTTATTTCAACAGATTCTCCGGCTGCATAAATTTCACTCCCCAACCACAACCAAATACACCATTAATAAATATATCGAAAATGCTGCCCTTACCTTCCTACCCCTGTTTACGGAGAAGGTAAACCGAAATGATTCTGTTAAGAGCCGTGCTGTCCCGCGTAGCTGCGCGGGGCAGCTTAATAAGCAAGCACCTTGTACGCCGTTGGATGATGTTTCGGACGGTTAGATTACACTTCATTTATTTTGCGTAGAAAATCACAGCTGGCAGAATTTGGGTTGTCCAAATATGCCCAGGTAGTTTTTTATGTTTCATCTGAGGTCCTTCATAACACTGTTTTGAAGAACTTGCAGTAAGACTCCATTAAACCTGCTTCAAAAATAAATTAAAGAAAAGAGTAACTAAATAACTCGTTGAGTGAAAGATGAAATAAGACTTGGTAACTGACAACTGTTGAAAACTTATTTTGCTTGTTTAGTATGATTGATTAGGTGAAGGGCTATCTAAACCCATGAATACTGCTACCAAACTTGGAGTATGAAGGTAAGGGAAATTACTTAATTTTGAACTAACTCGAACTCTGATTTGTTTGTATCAAATTATAATTCAAAGCATTTGGAATTACAAACTTAAGATATGAAATGGTTTGAAATCAGACGAAATTTTAGCAACATCAAGGAAACAATATCCTCTTATTTTTGAGGAAACTACTATGTAAAAATCATTATTTAATGTTTGGAAAATTTCACTATTTTTAATTTTTCAGATTAGGCCTTTTAACTGTAAACTTATTTTGTAATTTGGACGAATTTAGGGTTAGGGATGATTGAGTTTCTGCTCATTTACTAGGATTATGATTTATTTTGTTTCATCGTCAGTTTTCTGAATCTACGGGTGTTTTTACTTTGAAAATTAATGAGAAAATGTTGTTAATGTTGGTAACTAGGGTTTGGTTGGATCTTGCAGGGGTTAGTCGTGGGAGAGTTCGAGAGATTTTAATGTATTTAGGTTTTCTCCTGTTAATCCTGATGGAGTTTGAGGGAGTCTCTCCAAATCTCCGTTAGTCGTGGGGGAGTTTAGAGGAGTCTCCTAAACTCTCTAGAAAACACCTGTTAGTCGCCGGGGAGTTTAAAAAAAGCTCTTGAACTCCCTGTTAGTCATAAAACCCTACAATATTAGGGAGTTGGTTGCTTTGGGGAGTTCGAAGGAGTTTTTAGTGTATTTTGCTCTCACAACAAATCTCTCAAAAGAGTAGAGATTTGGGAAGGAGTTTGGTACGTAGAAAACCATAGGAGAAAGAAGAAGAAACGTTTTTTTCCAGGTATGTTTTTTTTCTTCTTTGATCTCCATGATTATTTATAATAGTTTGATTTGTGTACTATTTTGATTGTTTTTCATATCTTTGATCTCCATGATTGTTTATTTTGATTGTGTGTATAGTTTTTTTTTGCGGGTACTCTCTCTATGTCAAAACCCTAATTTGTGGTTCAAAATATCTTGGTAAGAAATTGCATGGTTTGATTATAATGATATCTTTAAATTCAACCGTTGGAATATGATGAAATTTTAGTACGTCTTAGTTTACCTTGTTATATAAGTACAGTAAAATTTTCATGCGGATCAGGTCACGTTTGCTACTGCAAAGCTTGCACAATATATGACTATGGTCTGCTGAGTCTAAATCCCGAATAGGGGACTGATTCCTATTTATCTCATTCTCCGCTTATCGGACAAAGCTGAAATTTTAGTATGATGTTTGTAAATATGAAGGTTACCTACTGTAGAAATTTCATGAAGTTCTGATCACTTTAGGTACACCAAAGTGTGAGAAATCCGGAACTGAATTCTGTATGCACGTATTGAAAGTAGTCGGGTTCTGAGTAATGTATCTTTTTAATGAACCGTTGGAATGCTATGATTTTTGAGTGTATTGTGGAATATTGAGTTGTAAGTGTACCGTAAAAATTTCAAGAGGATCAGGTAAGTATTAGTACTGCAAAGATTGGACAATCTGAAATTGTGTTTCGGTGAAACAGAATTCCTTTACAGCTATCTTCATAATTTGTTATGTCATCATGCATTAATTGGCTTGCTACTTTGCATGGGTGTCATTGAGAATCACTATCACTTGTTAAGTCCTCTTATTTAGACACATACTTCTCTTCTATTCTATATGCCAAAGTTCAATACAGTGGCGTACTTCATTCCGTATTGGCGTGTTTTAGCCAATTCATACGGTGCTTTTGTTGCAAGGAGTTGCTAAGGGATTTTCTTTGATTAACAATTTGGCTAAGTAGCTCTGCCTGTTAGTACTGTGTAATCTAGTATCACATTTTTTTTATCATGTTTACATTAGACTGTTTGGTGTTATTACTATCCTTGCTTTGTTAAGTTCTAGTATTAGTCTAAGTACTAATGTAGCTAACATGTCACACCATAGAATGGAAAAATCCAGCCAACCTGCTGAAAACAAAAAGAACAAAAAGAATGTTAGGAAGAATAAGAATACGGAACCGTAAACGGAAGTGACTACGAATTACAAACAATGGGCAACTCGAGAGACTGAGAAATTATTGGAACTGTTGGTAGAAGCTACACTTGAGAAGAAGATCAATGATCATTTATTTTTTTCTTTTGATTAAAAATCAATGTTATTTGCAAATAAGGGTTTATTGTTTCTTAAAAGAGAATGAGTTAGGAGTGAACTCTCTCAAACTCTCCCAAACTCCCTCTAATAAACTATCTCAAACTCATTACACTCCCCCAAACTCCCTGAACTCAAAAACACAAAACTCTCTCAAACTCCCTACACTCTCTCAAACTCTTTCAAAATCCCTGAGATTTAAAATACACTCAACTCCCCCGAAATCAATCCAGGACTAACCCCTGCAGGTGATTTTAAAATTAAGAGATTTTCACTACTAAGTTGATGATGTATCGAGGGAAGAGAATGAAAATGGTCGAAGGAGCAGAAGAACAACAAAACTGCAATGGCCAACTAAAGATACTAAACAACCCGTAAGGACCTATTTCTAATATCATAAACTTCGCCAGCTGTGGTTTCTAAGGCAAAATAAATAAAGTGTAATATAACCGTCCGAAAGATCATCAAACGGCGTATAAGGTGCTTGCTTATTAAGCTGCCCCACGCAGCTGCGCGGGACTGCACGGCTCTTCTGTTAATTCAAGCATTATGAAAGCTCTGACCTCTAGCTCGTAATAGTATCCGCCAGCAATCAGAGGTCTCCGAGATTCACATAATGGTCTTTTGGTTGCCATTTGTTCCTTCCTTATAATTTGCTTTTGAGAATTTCAATATAGACTCTAGTCTTTGGAGACTACATTTACGGTTGCAGTGTGGGTGGGGGTAACAAGTAGGATGGAATTCATGACTTTATCATCAGTATTCCCCTTAAAAATAAGTTGATCAAGTCCATCAGAATGCTGTCAAAGACGATTGAAACATAGCAGGTCCCTCATTAGGTCTTATCAGAGCCATCATAAACATCACTGACACATAAAATTATTTTCCTCATCTCCAAAAATATAAAATAAATAAAGAAATCGAATGATAAAAAGTCTTAAATGTTTTGATTGAACTTGTACGGGACCCAAAGTGTGACAATAATAATAATAATAATAATCTCATGATCTACGGTCGTCTCATCTGCCTCCTTTTCCGTAACAAGTGGCACGTCTATTTATTTTTTTCGTAATCCATAGAGTTACTTTCTCGTGTTACTCAGGTCTACGGCCCTAACGTCATGTGTTTCTTTTCTGAACCGCTAATTTAAAACTTAAAGGAAGAATCCCAGATTCGTGGGTCCTTTGTATTAAACGGATCTGAATCCTACGGACCACAGAGTACTGAAACAACAAGTTTGGTTGCTGGAGATGTACGTGTAGTAGCTGTTTCTCAGAATCAGCCATATAATAAAAATGACGTTAAGATGTTGCTAGTCTAGGGTCCCAGGAAAGGACTAGAGCTCAGTAGCAATTTGATTGTACCTTCCTAGTGGTTGAGCTTGCCATTTGGGCCCTCACTTTCCTTCTGTAACCAATAAGTGGCTCGTCTGCATGGGTGTATAAATCTTGGGAGCTGGTCCCCTTACCCAATTTTTCCAAAAATTGCTTCTAGCTAAAACAATATACTGTCAAAATACTTTTTTTAGGTTCGAAAATCAAAATCGTACAAGACAAGCCTCAACCAAGAAGTTGGCCATTTACGTTTTGCTTATGAAAGAAGAAGAGTTTGGGAATGATAAGCTTGTTCTGTCTTCTGAATAGACAAGGTAGTCTATTTATAGTTGGAACACTCACCGTTTCCTCGTAAGTAGTGGAGGTTGTGGAGAGATGGAGATAGTGGGATAATGGTATGGTTGCGCCCCTGATGTTAGGGAAGTTTCTGGAACCCGTAAACCGTCATTCCATTACTTAGCCACTTCTTTTAACCGCTCTCAACCGTTGTCACTACTTGTAACTTATCATGAGATGTTGTCATGCCGCACGTTGTTGTAAACCACCAGACCAATACCCATGAATAATTCCCCTATGTAACATGTTTTGATTTCTCGTAGGAATTAGTGGAGTCATGGACCGTCTCTAGTCTTATCCAGGTTGCCACTATATACTTGACTGAGTAATAGCCTAAGCTAGCTAGACTTTGTCGAATTGGCATAGCTTGAATAGACAACTCGGCTCCAACGTTATGTGTGATTAATAATGAGTTTTCCATAAGAAGGCATTGTAATCATCTAGCCATAATAATACACGTAGATAGCATGGTGCACCAAGTTAATAGCTAGCTAAGTCGTGACGCGGGGCGCGACCTAGTCGATAGCCAGCCGAGTCGGCATGGACATGGGTGCTAGGCTTGGAGACAAGGTGGTCGTTTCTTGGCCATGGCTAGGCCGAGACAAGGAGGCCGTGGTCACTAGCTAGGCCAGGTTGAGAGATAAGGAGGCCATGACTACTAGCTTGGCTAGGCTCAGGGACTAGGAGGCTGTGGTCATGGTTAGCCAGGCAGGAAGACAGAGAGGCCGTGGCCATCTTAGGCTAAGCCGGGAGACAAGGGGGCCTTGGCCACATACATAGCTAAGATAGTAGGCAAGGAGGACGTGGCCACGATCATGGCTAGGCCAAGAGATAAGACGACCGTGGCTAGCTAGGCCAGGCCGTAAGACAAGATGGTCGTGGCCAGGCTAGGTCGTGGCCGAAGACATGGCCAGGCTAAGAGGAAAGATGGTCGTGGACGCTGGACAGGCCAAGCCAAGCCAAGCCAAAAGATAGGGAGGTCGTGGACTGATGGCTAGTCTAGGTGGAGACATGGATAGGCTGAAAGGAAAAGTGGTCGTGGCCACGGATAGGCTAGGCCTGAAGACAAGGAGGTCGTGGCATGGCTAGCTAGGGAATTGATGGCCACGGCCTGGCTATCTAGTTGGCTATATAGGAAATTGGTGGTCGTGGCTATGTTATGAACGCCAACCAGATTGGCATGGATATGGAATGCGGCCATGTTGGCATTGGCAATTCGTTTGTAGCATACAAAACATATTCGAAGAATTCCGCCGTGGAAGTTCTGCGACTCGAAGTAATATTCCAAATACTATGCTTCTGGTAATTCAGAATAGCGTAGTAGCTTATTTTAAATATTTACAATTGCAGCATAATGCATGACAATTCATATGGTCGTGCATAAAATAATGAGAGTTCAACTGGGTGAAGTTCTAAAATCTTGCATGCATATTGAAGGCCAGTAAGGCCATTAGATGGATACGTATTCTCAATTCTCTTGCGAAATATGATATAGAAGTACGAATCTATAATTCTGATGTCGAGTCATGAATTTGTACATATTTATAAGCATATATATATATATATACATATATATATATATTGTTAGAGCATAGCTCGGTCAACCTCGCATGCGTTGCTATCTCAAGCATGTTTGTCAATGTTAGTGATCAAAACTATACGTCTTGATTTCTAGCCTACATATCTAAGTCTTGGACTAGGATAGAAAAGTGTAGTTGAGCTCAAGGACTTCATGGCGATTCATCATACAACGACGAATATCTATAGAAGGAACCGTGGAACTTCATCAACAAAAAGGTATGTGGAGACTTGAACTTACCTATCACTCAAAAGTCTATATCTTCTATCTCCTACTTCTTATGAGACAAAAGTCGTATGTTATATAGACTAGATCATGCACATTTGACATTTTGAGCTGAGCATTCATTGCTTATCTTTTATCTTGAAATCGTGTGTTGGTAAAGCGTTTCGCTTTGATCAAGTTTATCTTCACCTAATGACGAAAGTCATGAAAAGTTTCAATCACTTTGAGAACTGCTCTGACGTGAATCGGTCTGTGAATAACGGCTACATAGCATCCTCTGCGAATGTCTCAATGATTAAAATGAGAGTTTAGATTACATAACCATGTATTCGTTGAACCGAAGTTTTCGAACTTTGTTGATCAAGAGAAATCGGGAGGATTGTGGAATTAGCTTGCCAAGTCCGCTAACCTAGTTCGCAGGCTCAGTCCGCGAACTGACGGAAGTTCTCGACCGAGAATTTCTGCTGGGATTTTCCAAAACTCGTTTGTGTGCTAAGTCCGCGAACCCAGTCCGCGAACTGGAGGAAGTTCTCATCCCGAGAATTTCTACTGAGTTTGTAAAACTCAACCGGTTAACTTAAGTCCACGAACTTGTTTGTGAACTTAAGAGGTTATGATCTAAAGATGTGCTCTGAACATGAAACATTAAATTACTAAGGAATGCTTTATGCAAACCGTGGATATAATTTTCATGAGCCGATTCAATCGGATCGAATCATCTTTGTTTCAATTGTGTCTTGTGTAGTTACATAAGATCTCATAGCAATTGAACAACTATTTAACTAGTTCATTTGAGTCAATTGAACTAGTTATGGTGAAGAAGAACAAGGTTAATATGAAATGATCATATGGTTAACCTTTTGGGTTACTATGTTGAACCGACATACACGTACACGCTTGGGCATGGTTTTTACGAACCCAGTAAACGTCTACCCAAGTGTGTGTGACAAGCTAAGTTTGCGATCTAACGGTTGAGAAATATTAGCTTGAATCTAAATCAGATTTTCATCTAACGGTGAATAAGGATTGCTTTGTAACTAAGGCAAAACCCTGATTTGAAGGCTATATAAAGGAGATATCTAGCATTGTGCAAAACTAATCCCCACACATGTGTGTGTGCTACTAGTGCGCCCGCTAGAGTCGATCTACATTAACCTTTGATTTTCTTCTCTAAAATCAGGTTAACGACTTAAAGACTTCATTGGGATTGTGAAGCCAGACCGATACTACTTTATCATAGTTGTGTGATCTGATCTTTCATCTTCTATCGTACGAGTACAATTGATTGATTGAATTGAGATCGTGAGAGTTCTCCGATAGGCAAGATAAAAAAGTCACAAACATCTTCGTCTCATTGTTTGTGATTCCTCGACAATCCACTTGTGTAGTCAGGAAGGATTGTAGAGTGGTGATTGATTAATCTAGGCCGTTCTTCGGGAATATAAGACAAAATTATCAATTGGTTCCTGTTACCTTGATTTTATATCTAAAGATGGAACAAAACCTAGGGTTTATTTGTGGGAGACAGATTTATCCTCTTATAGACTTTTCTATGTGAGACAGATCTGTTTATTATCAAGTCTGTGATTTTGGGTTACATCAACTCTTGGTTGTGGGTGAGATCAGCTAAGGGAATCAAGTGCACAGTATCCTGCTGGGATCAGAGGCGTAGGAGTACAATTGTACCTTGGATCGGTGAGAGACTGATTGGGGTCCAACTATAGTCCAGTCCGAAGTTAGTTTGCAGTAGGCTGGTGTCTGTAGTGGCTTAATACAGTGTGTATTCAATCTGGACTAGGTCCCGGGGTTTTTCTGCATTTGCGGTTTCCTCGTTGACAAAATTTCTGGTTTCTGTGTTATTTCTTTTCCGCATTATATTGTATATAATTGAAATAATACAGGTTGTGGGTTCATGATCATCAATTGGAATCCAACCTTTGGTTGTTGATTGACATTGATTGATCCTTGGATATTGGTCTTTGGTACCGTCCAAGTATTCCTTGTATTTGATAAAGACTCGCTATTGTTTTTAGCTTGAGTAAAAATCAAATCAAGAGAGAGATATTAACTCCTTGAGATACTTTTATCTAGATTGAGTCTGTCTGTCTAGTTGATTCTCTAGCAAAGTATTGCAGAGTTAGTCCATACAGATTACTAAGAGAAATATTAGGTGGTGTTGTTAGACCCTCGCTTTTTCAATTGGTATCAGAGCAGGCAAACACGTTTAAGACCTAACAAGTCCGTGTTTGTAGCGATCTGAATCTATGGACAGGGGTGCTATCTCTATTAACGTACCACCAGTCTTCGATGGCTCCAATTACTTATGGTGGAAAATTGCTATGCGAGCTTTTTTTCAATCGCGTGATTTTCAATCATAGGTATATGTGGTAAATGGTTATGATGCGCTCGTTGTTGCAGCTGGAGACTGAACTGTTCCCAAGAATATTGGTGAATATAATGCTGCCGAGATTCTTGCTGCAAAGCAGAATTCTGAAGGGTTAAATGCTATCATACATGCCATTGCCCCAAGTCTTCAACACAATGTGTCTAATTGCACTAGGTCTAAAGATGATTGGGATATCTTAAAAACCGTATTTGAAGGAAACTCCAGTGAAAAGGAAGCTAGGCTTCAAAACCTTAATTCTGATTGGGAGAACCTTCGTATGGCAGATGAAGGAACATTTGATGAGTTTAATCACAAAGTGTCTGAAATTGTTAATGCATCTTTTGCATTGGGTAAGAATATTCCTGAAAAGGATATTGTGATGAAAATTCTCAGATCGCTGCCATCTAGATACGAGTCTAAGAAGCATGCCATCGTTGAGGGGAATAACCTCAATAATCTTTCCAGAAACACCTTGGTTGGGAAGCTAAAGATATTTGACCATTAGCATACATCCAAAGTCGGTAAGGATGCTGCCTTTAAAGCACAGAAGAGCACTAAATTACTTGTCAAAAGTAAAAGTGTTCATGTCTCTGAGGATGATCAGTCTGAGAATGATTTTTCAGATGAAGACCTTGACAAGTCGGTCTCCTTGATCACAAGACAGTTTAGGGATCTTCTGTTGAAGAGAAGTAAACGGTTTTCAAGAGACAAACCTAGGTCATCAGACAAACCTCACGGTCGCGTACCTCCTAAAAACAGGGATGATGACGAGGACATGCCTCAGTGCTTTAAGTGTAAGGGTTTGGCCATTTTGCTAACGAATTCCCAAGTCGTAGAAATACACTGGGAACAAAGGTCTAGCTGTAACACTTGATGAAATGTCTGAAACCTATGATTCCGATGAAGATAGGAAATCAAGTGTAGGGCTCCTTGGTGAAAACATCGATTTTGATACTTGTAGCAATACATATATCAACCTCAATGGGTTCGGAGAAGAAGGAAACCCAATCAAGCTGGAAGATTCTCTAACTGGAAACCCTGTCAGTAATGTTTCAGGATCTACTGTATGTCTAGCTGCTTGCACATCTCAGATGCCTGAATACTATCCAAGTTTGACGTGCTCGTTTTGTTCGATGAAGGGACACGAACTATCAAGGTGTTACAAGTACAAGCACCAAATAAGGCACGCCAGCAAACTTCAACGAAGAGCAGATCGATTAGCAAGGAAGCTGAAACTTGCTCAGAAGACCGCCGAGGTATGTAGGATCTTATCTTCGTCTAAGAAGTTGGTTTCCAGGGATAGAGTAAGACCATTTGAAAAGAAAGTATGGTCGAATCGTTTTGATAGACAGAAGTCTGAAGATTCCTCCCTTGAGGAAAAAGATGGACAAATCGTTGTTCATCGCAACACAACTTGATTGTGTTGTTGGGAAAATCTTGTCTCATGTGCCTGATCGAAAAGAGACAAGATTGAGTGCTGATTCAGGCTTCAGTAAAGTTTTTCCTTCTTTTCTTAGATTTGTTATTTTCTGTCTATCAAATAAAATAAAGGGTTATTATCGACAATTCTACTCTTTATAGGGTTTTAGAGTTGGGCGTATACGAACCTGTCAATAGGTTTCGAACCCTACATTTTTTCTTTTTGACATCCTATATAAGATTGCTTGTTGAGTTAGGTGATTCAATCACACAAATCCAGTTGTTTATAACTGTTCTCAAAGCACCATGTCAGATGGAAAGGATGTCAACATGATTGTTAAATCTTCAATCAAGGAAAAAGAAAAATCTCCTGTTTCTAAGTCCCTGAAAAAAAAGAAGGAATACAAGAAATCCCAGGCTGTGCCTTCTAACTCTCAGAAGTTTTCCGATGTTCTTGATGAGTTGAAGGAAGTAAGAAAGGAGTTTCGTGAAATAAGGGCTTTTGTGTCAAAGTCCTTAGAAATTCAGAGAGCCTTGGTACGACATAATCATCCAAGACAGTTCGTTGATATAAACTCCTATCTTCGTGAACCTTATGTTCTAATGGATGTTGATAACAAGGAGTTTGGGAATGATGCTGAATTTCTCAAAGGCATTGTCGCCTAGAATGTCTTCTTTTTGGATTAGTTGGAAGAATAACTAGTTCTTTGAATAGCGATGATTGTGACTACACATAGCTATTTTTGTTTTCATCTTATTATGCTATTTTTTTTAGGTTTATTGGTATTAAATTCTAAAAATATTTGGAGGATGATGTTTATTGCAGTATTTTAATGGTTTGTGATATTGCAATATTTTTATGGGATATGTATTGTTTACGTCCGTGAATTTGAAGGTCCCATATTGCAGTCAAAAGTAAATTCGTTCATAAATCGGTATTCATATTGATGAAAGGACGAATAGACTTTTGACATATACAAAAGTTATGCCTATGCAATCATGTATTTGATGGAAAATAGGATAAAATCTTTTGTTCAACAAGGATAAAGTCTATTATGTCGTTATGATGGAAAATAGAATAGATCCTTGTATGTTATCCACGGTATTGATCTTCATTGATCCATTTTATTATGTTTTACCGTGAAGGCTCCATTGTGTGTCTTATGTTGAGCACCTTACAACTAAGTCGATTTACCTTGGCTTTGTTGGTTGTTCCATAAGATGATGTATGTCGAGCATTAAGAACTAAATTAATCAACTAGTTTGGTTATTTAGTTTGTACTCCATAAGTTTTCTTTCTTATGTCGAGTACATGTACGGTTAAGGTTGTCATATTCTATGATGAACTTAGTCGGGGTTCCATAAGTTCTTTTATGTTGAGCCCAAAATAATTAAATTGATTACTTCGGTGATTAGTTTGGTTATTTGTATTCCAATTAGATTAATTATAGGTTCTCTTGTAATTAATCTAGTTGAGTTTTCATATATTCCACAAGTTCTTGTGTTGAGTATATGAAAGGCTACACTATCATGTTCTTTGGTTAATGTAGTCATATATTCTGTAAGGTTTTCCTTATGTTGAGTATTCGAATGGTTAAGTTAGTCATCTCCGTGTGATTGACTTAGTCGTAGCTCCGTGAGTTTACTTATGTTGAGCACTTTCAATTACATTGATCACTTTTGTGGTTTTATTTAGTTGTGTATTCCAATTGAATTAATCATGGGTTTACTTGTGGTTGAGCTTTGGATATAGAAAATCATTCCTATGGTTTTTGGTGTCCAGTATAAAATCCTTCTTTTCTTTCGAAATTAAGGTCGTTCTTGTTGTTCTCTCGGGAATGACATCAAATGGGGGAGAGTTATTTTGAACTTGTGCTTAATGGTAATATCTTGCGGGGAGTGCGGCTGTGGAATTTTGTAGGGGTTATCTTGTATCTTAAAACTCCTTGATGAATGTTATTAGCTTCGGCTATTAGATTGCATCTAAATTAAGTTGGTATGTATTTTTTTGTGGAAATTTCATTATGATCCCATTCTTGTACCTTTGACAATTTTATTGACAAAAAGGGGGAGAAATATTGTAGTTCACACTACAAATACATATGGTTTTCGGATCATTGTGTAGGGGGAGTGGTTTCCATGATCGAGATGGAGTATTGACTAAGGGGGAGTGATACATATCACCGTAGTATTATTGTTAAAGTCGTGATACAATTGGACTTTGATGTTATATAATAATACTATGACACTGTATAATAATGATCGAGAATCTCGATTTCTCTCATTGTTATAGCTACGGATCTTCAACAACGATGGTGCTAAACTTACAACCTTTGGGATCATTGGAGTACTTGGAAGGACGAAGATTTCAAGGAACGTTGAAGATTAGACTATGGAATAGGAGCCACTAAAGTTTATCTTTTTTGTATTCCATATGTATTAATAGTTTTGTCACTAAAATGACAAAGGGGGAGATTGTTAGAGCATAGCTCGGTCAACCTCGCATGCGTTGCTATCTCAAGCATGTTTGTCAATGTTAGTGATCAAAACTATAAGTCTTGATTTCTAGCCTACATAGCTAAGTCTCGGACTAGGATAGAAAAGTGTAGTTGAGCTCAAGGACTTCATGACGATTCATCATACAACGACGAAGATCTATACAAGGAACCGTGGAACTTCATCAACAAAAAGGTATGTGGATACTTGAACTTATCTATCACTCAAAAGTCTATCTTTTCTATCTCCTACTTCTTATGAGACAAAAGTCATATGCTATATAGACTGGATCATGCACATTTGACATTTCGAGCTGAACATTCATTACTTATCTTTTATCTCGAAATCGTGTGTTGGTAAAGCGTTTCGCTTTGATCAAGTTTATATTCACCTAATGACGAAAGTCATGAAAAGTTTCAATCACTTTGAGAACTGCTCTGACGTGAATCGGTCTGTGAATAACGGATACGTAACGTCCTCTGAGAATGTCTCAATGATTGAAATGAGAGTTTGGATTACATAACCATGTATTCCTTGAACCGAAGTTTTCGAACTTTGTTGATCAAGAGAAATCGGGAGGATTGTGGAATTGGATTGCCGATCCGCGAACTGACGGAAGTTCTCGACCGAGAATTTCTGCTGGGATTTTCCAAAGCTCGTTTGTGTGCTAAGTCCGAGAACCCAGTCCGCGAACTGGCGGAAGTTCTCATCCCGAGAATTTCTACTGAGTTTGGAAAACTCAACCGATTAACTTAAGTCCGCGAACTTGTTTGTGAACTTAAGAGGTTATGATCTAAAGATGTGCTCTGAACATGAAACATTAAATTACTAAGGAATGCTTTATGAAAACCGTGGCTATAATGTTCATGAGATGATTCAATCGAATCGAATCATCTTTGTTTCAATTGTGCCTTGTGTAGTTACATAAGATCTCATAGCAATTGAACAACTCTTTAACTAGTTCATTTGAGTCAATTGAACTAGTTATGGTGAAGAAGAACAAGGTTAATATGAAATGCTCATATGGTTAACCTTTTGGGTTACTATGTTGAACCGACATAAACGTACACGTTTGGGCATGGTTTTCACGAACCCAGTAAACGTCTACCCAAGTGTGTGTGACAAGCTAAGTTTTCGATCTAACGGTTGAAAAATATTAGCTTGAATCTAAATCAGTTTTTCATCTAACGGTGAATAAGGGTTGCTTTGTAACTAAGGCAAAACCCTGATTTGAAGGCTATATAAAGGAGACATCTAGCATTGTGCAAAACTAATCCCCACACGTCTGTGTGCTACTAGTGCGCGCGCTAGAGTCGATCTCCATTAACCTTTGATTTTCTTCTCTAAAATCAGGTTAATGACTTAAAGACTTCATTGGGATTGTGAAGCCAGACCGATACTACTTTATCGTAGTCGTGTGATCTGATCTTGCATCTTATACCGTACGAGTACAATCGATTGATTGACTTGAGATCGTGAGGGTTCTCCGATAGGCAAGATAAAGAAGTCACAAACATCTTCGTCTGACTGTTTGTGATTCCTCGACAATCCGCTTGTGTAGTCAGGAAGGATTGTAGAGAGGTGATTGATTAATCTAGGATTTTCTTCGGGAATATAAGACCGGATTATCAATTGGTTCCTGTTACCTTGATTTTATATCTAAAGACGGAACAAAACCTAGGGTTTATCTGTGGGAGACAGATTTATCTTCTTATAAACTTTTCTGTGTGAGACAGATATGTTTATTATCAAGTCTGTGATTTTGGGTTACATCAACTCTTGGTTGTGGGTGAGATCAACTAAGGGAATCAAGTACGCAGTATCCTGCTGGGATCAGAGGCGTAGGAGTACAACTGTACCTTGGATCGGTGGGAGACTGACTGGGGTTCAACTATACTCCAGTCCGAAGTTAGTTTGCAGTAGGCTAGTGTCTGTAGCGGCTTAATACAGTGTGTATTCAATCTGGACTAGGTCCCGAGGTTTTTCTGCATTTTTCGGTTTCCTCGTTAACAAAATTTCTGGTGTCTGTGTTATTTCTTTTCCGCATTATATTTTATATAATTGAAATAATACAGGTTGTGCGTTCATAATCATCAATTGGAAATCCAACCTTTGGTTGTTGATTGATATTGATTGATCCTTGGACATTGGTCTTTGGTACCGTCCAAGTATTCCTTGTATTTGATAAAGACTCCCTATTGTTTTTATCTTGAGTAAAAATCAAATCAAGAGAGAGATATTAACTCCTTGAGATACTTTTATCTAGATTGAGTCTGACTGTCTAGTTGATTCTCTAGCAAAGTATTTCGGAGTTAGTCCATACAGATTGCTAAGCGAAATATTGGGTGGTGTTGTTAGACCCCCGTTTTTTCATATATATATATATATATATATATATATATATAATACCGAGAGTTTAGATGGGTGAAGCTCTAGTACATATATGATTATAGATACGTCTCTGTTGTAGGTTCAAAGGCGATTTTTACAAGTTTTTCCCTTGTCAAAAACCACCATCCACACCCACCAAAAAATCTCCCGAGAAGTGATCTGACAGTCCATCCCGCATGCTTAGTACTGGGATTGGTGTGTGTACACGTAGGATCCGCATTTTTGTTTCAGTCGGTGATTAGTTTGGGATTTCTTCCTCGGGTTGTTTATCCGATAAATGTTAGGGTCTGTTTGACACGTCAGTATCAATCCTAGATAGCAACTCGACAAATGTATGCAACATCAAATGTAAGATATTACTCGGATTTGTGAAAGTCAAATTCGGTTAAAATCTGGTTAACGGTTCGTGATTCGGTAATATCAGAACAATATACATACATGTGTGTATAATTAGATTTACTGACGTAAATTCATCATTGAAAATTCGACACATATTAAACATAAAGAAATATGTTTCTAGTGGGAAAACAATGAGTTTTGTGATATAGATACATTATATGCATAATATATGTAACATTAACACAACTTAAGCAATTAGTTCAGTGGTACAGTTGTTGTGCACAAGGTTCGAATCCCGTTTAGTAAAAAAAAATTGGAACAAAAATATTGGTTCAGTGGTTCGGATACTGTTAAGGGATCTCAGCACAGGGGTTCGAATCTCGTCCAGTGAAAAAAAGATTGGAACAAAAGTCATACGGGTATGTATTTTAGTGAGTTTATTGGAGAAAAAATGTTAGTTCAGTGTGTCAAGGGATCTTCATCACACGGATTCGAACCCTTTTAGTGAAAGTTTTTTGGAACAAAAGTAAATATAACTTAGATCGGGAGTAACTCGTTTGAGTTGGGACAACCAAGTGACCGAATTGAATAGGCGAATAAGCGAATCTGAATAGCTCGCGGATTATTCATTACGACCATGAAAGGAACCCTATCCGGAATTGTGATGAACTGGCAGAATAGTTCGTTTCCAATATGTTCGGAATCATTCGCGAATTTATTAATTAGGGAACCAACAATGTAAAACATTGCTAATGACATGTAGTTGTAATGCATGGCATAAGAACTACAAATAATTTAATGTTTGACATGACAATAAAATGGATATAATACAATGATTGAATCCTAACTTTAAAATGTAAATAAAATTATTAAAAATGAATAGTGTTGAAGGGGAAATATAGAGAAGAGAGATCATATCCATTAGATATTGATCACAGTCGTATGCGTTAAAAATAATTCACTTTCTTACTCAACAAAATATAAATGAAGTATGTGATAAGAAAGAGTTCGTTTCCACAGAGAGGCAATTGTTGATATGCAATTTTCAGATTCTTAAGTAACCAAGGGGAGATTTTGTTTATCAATGCAATAAAAATAAATTGAAAGCAATAAAATATGAAAATAATCAATAAGAGGAAGATATTGGTCACGGGATAGTATCATTCACAAACATGTATTTCCATCAATGACTAGAATTGATATTTTAATCTCTCATTTATTAAAAGTCCTAGGATACCTTGATCGCAAGAATATCCCGTTAATTCCCTGATTTCATCACAACCACATTAAAAGATGCATATGTCAATTCTACCTAGAAAGCAACCTAAAGTGTAAAAGCACAATTAAGTTTAACTCCCTAAGAGAAATAAGTTTTATGAAATAAGACTAATCAAAGCAACCGAACGTGTAAAAGCACTAATTAGATTTAACTAAGGCTATGATTCATATGTGACTAGTAAGATATATCACTACAAGCACTATTCACATTTATGCTACTTGTAATCAGGAATTTATCACATTTTCGTATAATAAAACCTAATCTAGCAATAGATATGAAGACTAATCTAATTGATTCTGGACTCAATCAAACTAGCACTCAAATCATGCAACAATATTAACAATGAATCATAAACAATAAAGTTGAGACAAAACTAATACATTGATTTAAATATCATGCTTGAGAAATCAACTTTTATCCCATAACCAATAATTGTGTTTAGTTACTCATAGTAATAAAGTTCATCATAATCATTTTCATAAAATAAAGAAATGAAAAATATACGAAAGCAAACCCTCGTAGAATCGCCGCTCTCCTCCAAAACTCCCAGTAGAAAAATACGTGATCAAAGAAGTAGAAACTTTCTCTTTTTCTAGGTTTACCTCTTTCCAAAACTAGGTCTTCAAAGCCCAAAGTCCAATAGCAAGATGTCCACCAAGCCCATAGGTGAGGAATACCCATGTGAAAATATGTCCCAAGAAATAGTCGCCGGAAAACTGGTAAAGTGGCCGGAAATTGGCCGGGGAAGTTGCCAGAGAAGTGCTCAGGTCACCGGCAAAGTCCAGCCGGTCACCGGTCAAAATGTCAGTCAAGTGATTCAACTCGGTCAAATGCACCGATTCAGATGACTTTACTCAGTGATGTCATCAGGTGAGTCAGGGTCTGAGTTAGAGTGCTAACTGGACTGACTGGTTTTATTGACCAAGGCCTGAGCCATTGCAAGCCATAATCCAGTGTTGCACTATCTTGACGCATTACCAATTTCAATCCCAGCTGTGATGGCCGTACCTTCTTCACAGCTGCAGCTTTAGTTCTGTCCATTCAACCATCTATAACTGCAATTTCTTTGTAATTCTCAGATGCACTTCATTCTTCATGACCAGTTAAATAGCTCACCATCACAGCCTGCACCAATCACCACAGTGTACAAGCTTCAACTCCAGCTGCTACAACAATACTACAGCTCTGCAACCAATTCAATCCCCACTACAATCTCAGCTCAAACAATACCACATGCAATACCAATTTCCGTCACTGCTTCGACTCAGTTGCAGCATCACCAGTTCATACAGCATATAGCATTCTACTTCATTCATCAGGTCCCCTACAAAACATCAACATCGCAACCACTGCCATCATCTACAACATGCTCTTCTTGAATTCCAGATTCATCTCCTCAGCAGCATAAACAAAACCCCAGTCCATTGCAGACAACACAAACCTAGACCAACACTCCATTGCAGCGAAAACAACTTGAACTGCACCTCTATCATCCTCCCTGTATCCTTGACTCCTACACAGCAAATAACAGCCAGCTGCAACCAACTTCAATCTAAGCTATACTGCTCAGACCAAACTCCATCTCATATCCCTAATTCCTTCACCAGAGCCCTTCTGGACAGCCGCAGATCCTCTTCCATTTCCTCATAAACCACCTGCAAAATACCCATTACAGGACACAACACAACTCAGCTGCATCTTCATCTCAGCTCCATAGATAACACAATGGCATCACTGCCTGTTTAGTGAATTACAGGAACATTCAGTTCACTGCATTGCAACATCAAATTCTTTTTCTTCCTTTTAATCTCAGCATCACCAGCTGCAATGGCTCAAGCAGCAACACCATCTCTAAATCCTCCATCAACTGAATCTTCTCTGTGACAAACTCTAGCCAAGAGACTAACTCATAGCACCATCAGTTCATATACATTACAGAATCATATTTTAATTCCTCATCTGCAATTTCTGGTAACAACCAATTCAAATCCCCATCGAACCAGCACCACAGATCCTGAAATCTCGAATCTCTCCATTCTTCAATTCGCAGCATCAATTTCATACAGATTCAAGACCTAATTTGAGGTACCACCTCTCTAAACTTTCCCATCAGAAGACTAATCAAAACCCATTTGAGTCTCGACTTTAATCTCCACTTTCATCGCCAGTACACAACAACAATTCATCATTTGAATCTCCCCTGTAATTTCTGCAACAACTGCCACATCTAACCCCATCTCTATGAAACCCTAGATATCACCAGCAACAACTTGTTCTTGCCTGACTTCTCTTTCATTTTAACTGAACTTCAACAGATCCATCTTCTCGATTTCTCCATCGACCATTAATTATCTCCCCCAACAAATCCATGGCTTGATTTCTTGTTTCAACTCAAAACCTTGTAATCTTTCTTCTCAGATTTCAACCAACAACTGCACCTCCTAGCTGCTTCAGAATCAAATTCCACCTCAAACCCAGTTCAGAAACACATTCATTCTTCATTCGATCCAGCAGCATCATCTTCTCGATCTCCTTTCAGTGCCGCCATGCCTTCTCGATTTCAGACAGGGGAGGAGTAAAACCAATGATAAGAGAGAAATAACACTTCTCTGAATTTTAGGGCTGTGTAGGAGTAGAAATTGACATTGGCACCCGGCAGTTTTGATAAGACAGCCTATTCCTTTTTGCTTAACTATCAGTTTTGGGAAACTGACAGTTCCTTCATCACCTCATGCGCAACTTAGTCGGTTCCATGCATCACTCGAATTGACCTTTTTGCATTAACGCTCCAAATGGACGCTTTCTCCTTTTTTTGCTCCCAAGGACTCCATTGCACTTAATAACTCAAAACTAAACATAAGAAATGTAATTCACAATGAAAATAGCGAAGAAAGCATAAATACTAGATATAAAATTAGGTGTTTTACAACACCTTTCAAATTCCCCCACACTTAGACTTTGCTAGTCCTCGAGCAAATCAAACGAAACAAATTCTAAAATATGCATACAACTCTCGTGAGGGTTTACTAGAGATATACCCACAAAACCCACTTTTCCAACTTACTTGTTCTCCGTAATGATAGCATCCAACGCGTTAAGAAGACATAGTAATTCTGCACACTAGTCATAAGGAATTAGACACATAAATGAACACAGTCTCATCCTTAAAGGTTGAGAGAGAAATAACCATCCCTTATCGAAAGAAATTCGGGTTCGGAGTGATCGAAAGTCTCGACTCTGCCTCACAAGAAAGGGTTTTATGATGTTGCTCTCAATAATAAATAGTTTTTTATGGGTCACACATGTGTCCAGGTAGGAATGAAGAGAGAATCCTGCGACATCTTGAATGGTAGGAAGGAAAAACTCTCCGAATTATTTTGAAAACCCACATCTTTTATTCATTTTGAAAACCCTTTTTTCTGACGATCTCTAAGAAAGGAAATCAACCACTTAACGAAGGTGGGAATATGCTTACTTACCTCGTTATCCGTTCGGCGTGCAGTTAGCATCACTCTCACAGCATCCATAGAAACGTCCTCGGTCTTCAATTCTTGTCTTCGTCTTCGTCTTCGGTCTTCAACTCTTGATGATGAAATCTTGAACTTCGTAGAATCTTGACAATGTGATTCTTTCCTCTAATTCCTTGTTGCTTGAAACTCCATTATAAATATTTCTTCTTCCATTGGCTTTATTGAATGAATACAAAACCAAAAACGAACTAAACAAACCAAATATGATGCAATGAATATTTTTTTTTTGAACATGCAAGATAAATAAAGTAAATACAAAATGAAAACAAACAAAATATGAAAACTAATGATGAACCTAATAAAAAAAAATTCTCTTGTTTTTTTTTTGAGACAAGAGAAAATAAAATACAAATCAACAAATAAAAAATAAAGATAAAATAAAAATGCAAGTACAAAGGCTATGGTGTAAGTACTTTACCGCTCGATTCTTCACAACTTGTATGTCTCGATATCATAAACTTCTTAAATTCTCATCTTGATAATATTCTCTCTTGTACAATAGTCTTCAACTTGTAAAAATTCTGCTCCTTGTCTTGTTGCTTTACTTGAATCTGAAATCTGCTCATTTCTGTACTGTTGCTTGTAAACCTTAAACGTCTTCAACTTTCCTTCGAATTTCTGATGCTCCTCTTGTTGATGATGATGGTGTTTCTATGGACCTGTTGGTGTAGAGAGACATAAAGTGGATGGTGCTAACTGCGAACACGATTACAAGTGGTATGTAAGTTAGCAATTCGATGTTACCATTCATGATTGATAAAATAACACTCAAGAGATCAAAATAGTGCTTCTATTGGTGGGAGGTTGGGTAGCTCACCATTCTACCCGGAGTTTACTTATTGTGACACACACTCTAAAAGCACATATTTAGACAGGTACAAAGAAGTGAAGGCCGGTGCCTCTCATGATGTAACATGGGTAGTCTCCACTATAGAGGACCACTACTCTAATACCGAATTCAGTCTGCATCTCATTTGCAACTGGGATGGTTAAATCCAACTTTAACTCTCATACAAGTAAGAAACCCGATCATGTTCTCTGTCATCTCTAAGTTCAGTCACTCTTATGAGAATCTCGATGTAATCTTAGCGACATGTATACTATGTGACTCTAAACTAACTACAAGTTGGAGCTTTTTATTCACTATTTTACACAAAAGTTGAAAATTGCATATAAATTTACAATGCAAATGCTTAACCACTCCCCCACACTTAAACTTTACATTGTCCTCAATGTAAATTGAGTCATCCAAAGTAAGTCAAGGTGGGAAATTCTAACATGACATGTGACAGGAAATCAGAAAAAAAAAAAAAACAAGACAAGAAAAACTAAAAACAATACAAGACAAGAAATACTCATCCTTTGGGTTGCCTCCCATTTAGCGCTTGGTTTAAATTCGTCAGCCCGACTATCTCCTTGCTTTCTATGCCTCCTCCAGAGGGAGTGCATCCACAAAGTTAGCTCCTTCCACCACTTCAGAAGTGAAATTCTCATAATATGGTTTCAACCGGTGCCCATTAACTTTAAGTTCCTTGCCTGTAGCTATGCTACAAATTTCTACTGCACCATGAGAAAACACATTAATAACAATAAAAGGTCCAATCCAACATGACCTTAATTTACCCGGAAATAAATGCAAGCGAGAATTAAACAAAAACACTTTCTGCCCAATGCAAAATTGTTTCCTATAAATCATGTTATCATGAAATGCTTTCGTCTTTTCCTTATAAATGCGTGAGCTTTCAAATGAATCATTGCGAAGCTCCTCTAGCTCTTGGAGTTGTATCTTCCTTTGCTTTCCAGCCCCATCCATCTCCATATTGCATTGCTTAATAGCCCAAAACGCCTTATGCTCAATTTCAACGGGTAAATGACAAGGTTTACCATACACAAGCCTAAAGGGAGACATCCCGATAGGTGTCTTGTATGCGGTTCTATAAGACCACAAAGCAACATTAAGTCGCATGCTCCAATCTTTCCTTGTTGGATTCACCGTCTTCTCTAGAATGGATTTCACCTCCCGGTTTGAAACCTCGGCTTGTCCATTTGTTTGGGGGTGATAAGGTGTTGCAATCTTGTGTGACACATTGTACTTCTTCAACAAGGTTTGTAAGATCCTGTTTTTGAAGTGAGAGCCCCCATCGCTAATTATGGCTCTTGGAATTCCAAACCTACAAAGATATTAGCTTGCAAAAAATCTGAAACCACTTTAGAATCATTAGTTGGGGTGGCCTTAGCTTCCACCCATTTTGAGACATAATCAACAGCAAGTAAGATATAAAAATTCCCATGAGAGTTGACAAAAGGGCCCATAAAATCAATACCCCATACATCGAAAACTTCAATAAATTGAATAAAATTTTGTGACATTTGATTTCGGGCACCTAGATTGCATGTTCTTTGGCACCTATCACAAGTTGTACAAAATATATATGCATCCTTGAACAAGGTTGGCCAATAGAAACCACTTTCAAGTACCTTGTGAGCGGTTCTCTTACTCCCAAAATGTCCTCCGCAAGCATAGGAGTGACAAAAAGACAAGATAAAATTAAACTCGGATTCGGGAACGCACCTTCGTAATACTTGGTCACTACCTTGTTTCCATAAGTATGGATCATCCCATATGTATTGGTTTCCTAACTTCTTAAGTTTGTCCCTCTCAACACGAGACAAGTTCTTTGGGATTTGTTTAAACACCAAGTAGTTCACAATGTCAGCATACCATAGTTCTCCAAAGGCAATTGAGAATAGTTTCTCATCCGGGAAACTTTCACGCAATGGGATAGCTTCCTTTTCCACAGCAAGATGGCTCAAATGATCTGCAACGGTGTTCTCAATTCCTTTCTTGTCCTTGATTTCAATATCGAACTCTTTCAAGAGAAAAATCCATCGTATGAGCCTCGGTTTCGCTTCTTTCTTCATTAGCAAGTACCTAAGTGTTGCATGATCAGAAAAGACAACAACTTTTGTACCAATTAGATAAGAGAGAAACTTTTCCAAAGCAAAAACAATAGCTAATAACTCTTTTTCAGTGGTTGTGTAGTTTTGTTGGGCCTCATTTAACGTCCTAGAAGCATAATAAATAGCATGAGGTATCTTCCCCACACGTTGCCCAAGCACCGCACCAACCGCATAGTCACTCGCATCACACATGATCTCAAAAGGTTTGCTCCAATCCGGTGGTTTAATGATAGGGGCTGAAATCAAAAGTTCTTTCAAACGATTGAATGCCGCCATACACTTTTCATCAAAGTTAAAAACCACATCTTTTTGCAATAAGTTGCAAAGTGGTGATGCTATCTTGGAAAAATCTTTGATAAATCTACGATAAAAACCTGAATGACCAAGAAAAGAGCGTATCTCCCTCACCGTAGTGGTAGGGTTTAAAGCACGAATAAGGTCTATTTTAGATTTATCGACTTCCAAGCCTTTAGAAGATATTATATGGCCTAAAACTATGCCATGAGTTACCATGAAATGGCACTTCTCCCAATTAAGCACAAGATTTTTTTCAACACATCGTTCAAGGATTAGTGACAAGTTGTGAAAGCAAAGGTCAAATGAATCACCAAAGACACTAAAGTCATCCATAAACACTTCGATTATGTTTTCAACATATTCCGAAAAAATACTTACCATACACCTTTGAAAGGTAGCTGGAGCATTGCACAAGCAAAAAGGCATCCTTCTATAAGAAAAAGTACCGAAAGGACAAGTGAAAGTGGTTTTCTCTTGATCCTCCAGCGCTATCATAATCTGATTGTAACCTGAATAGCCATCAAGGAAGCAATAGTAAGAGTGTCCAGCTAAACGTTCAAGCATTTGATCAATAAAAGGCAATGGAAAATGATCCTTCCTAGTGGTGGCATTCAATTTCCTGTAATCAATACAAACCCTCCAATCGGTTTGCACACGAGTTGGGACAAGTTCGTTCTTATCATTCTCCATCACCGTCACACCTGATTTCTTTGGTACTACTTGTACCAGGCTCACCCACTTGCTATCGGATATGGGGTAGATAACACCCACGTCCAAAAGCTTTAGTCTCTCCTTTTTCACAACTTCCATCATGGGAGGGTTCAAACGACGTTGCGCTTCCCTTGTAGGCTTTGCATCGTCCTCCAAACGGATTTTGTGCATACACACGGCAGGGCTTATACCCTTGATATCAGCAATTGTCCATCCTATGAACGTCTTGTACTTCCTTAGCACCCTTAGAAGTTTTTGCTCATGTAATTCACTAAGCTTGTTAGAAACAATCACATGTAAATCTTCCTTGTCACCCAAGTACAAGTACTTTAGGTGATCGGGTAGAGGTTTCAATTCTAATTTTGGAGATTTAACAATGGAAGGTACAAGCTTTTCATCACTACATGGTAAAGAAATGAAAGAGATATTATGAGTTTCCGGGCATCCTTGTAGTGAATTAAGATCACCAAGGGCTTCCTTGACTTCATTACCACACTCTCCACCATTATCCATGGATGTAGTTAAACCGGTTTCCAAAGCATCGGCACCATTCAATTCAAACACTTGTTGTGCAAAGTATCCATAACATCAATGGAGAAACAAGAGTGGACATCGCTAGGATATCTCATCGTCTCGAAAATGTTGGAACGTATTGTTTTCCATCAAACTCCATAGTTAGCGTTCCCTTGTCCACATCAATAATGGTTTTCGCCGTTTTCATGAAGGGACTCCCAAGTAACAATGGAAGAGACGAGTCCGGTGACCCTTCATTCATCTCTAACACGCAAAAGTCAGATGGAAATACTAATTGACTAACTTGCACAAGAACATCCTCAACAATACCCATTGGTAAACATTAGAGCGATCGGCTAATTGCAATACAATTCCAGACTTTTTAAGAGGACCTAACTCAAGTGAATTGTACATAGATGCAGGCATAACATTAACGGATGCAACTAAATCCAACATAGCTTTGTTAAATGTGGTGTTACCAATTTTGACTGGAATGTCAAAGCTACCGGGATCCTTACATTTCAGTGGGAGTTTGTGTTGTAAGATTGTCGAAGCATTCTCCCCCACACTTAACACTTCATTACCTTTGAGCCTTTGCTTATTGGTACACAAGTCCTTCAACACCTTCGCATACTTGGGAACTTGCTTGATAGCATCAATGAGTGGTATGTTCACATGGATCTTTTTAATAACGTCTAAAATCTCCTTTTCTAGTTTCGCCTTCTTGGAACTTGCAAATCTGTGAGGGAAAGGTAAAGGAGGAATATAAGTAGAAACCGGAGTTTTAGAGTTAGGAATAGGTACCTCAGAAGTTTGGGGAGAATCATTACTCTTCTCCTCCAAACACAGGTTCCTTTGGTGTTTCCACCTTGCCCGAATCAGTAACCTCGTGTTGCACAAGTTGTGTACCACTTCTCAACGTAATAGCATTGACACCATCTTTTGGGTTAATGGGTTGAGAAGGGAGTCTCCCACCATTTTGTGCCTTCAATTTGTTTATATCAATCTCCATGGAGCCCATTTGTGTCTGCAACTCCTTGATAGCACTCTTAGTTTCTTGCTGACTTTCTTTAAACATGGTAGAAATGCCTTGCATAAACGTTTGAAGCTTTGCATCGATATCAGAACCTTAATTTTGAGTTGCTTGTTGTGTTTGTGGTTGCTGAAATTATTGTTTTTGCGGTTGGAATTGTTGTTGTTGTGGTTGAAATCCACTCGAACGGTTGAAAGTAGGTTGTTGGACCGCTCCTTGCTTGTTGGCATAGCTAAAGTTGGGATGATCTCTCCATCACGGATTGTAAGTGTTGGAATAGGGATCATACCGTCTTTGCTGGTTTGGAAAAACCGCACTAGCTTGATCCAACTCTTCACCATATGAAGGTAAAATAACTGCAACTATCTTTTCCATCATTTGCTCCATATTATCCATCCTTTGATCACGGTGTGATGATGAATCCGTAACTTCATGCACTCGCCTAACCATTGGTTCACCTCTTGTGTAGAATTGTTGCGAGTTTGCAGCCATACTTTCAATCAACTCGGTAGCTTGGGCCACCGTCTTTTTCACTAGAGCTCCACCACCCGCTGCATCAAGAAGATATCTATCACTTGTTTGGAGGCCTTCATAAAAGTATTAGATTATCATAGCGTCACTGAATTGGTGGTGTGGACATCTTGCCACCAATCTCTTGTATCGCTCCCAACATTCATACAAAGATTCTCCTACGTGTTTCTTTATCCCACAAATGTCTTTGCGAATTTGAGTAGCCTTTGACGCAGGAAAATACCTCTTTAGAAAGAGTTTCTTCAACCCGTTCCATGTAGTGACACTTCCGGATAGTAAATAATACAACCATTCCTTAGCATTGTCCACCAAAGAGAATGGAAAAGCTTTCAACATTGCACCATCGGCATTAGTCTTCGGTGGTAGCATGGCCGCGACTATCGTATGGAAATCCATGAGATGCTTGTTTGGATCCTCATTCGCCATGCCATGAAACTTCGGTAACTCTCTAATCAACCCCGACTTGATCTCGAAGGTTGAGTTTGTTTGGATACACCATTGTTGTGCATCAAGCCTATGAGAAGCCAAGTCCTTGAGTGTATGATTTGCATCACCCATTGCTTCTTCTTCTTCTTCAACTAGTGGTTCTTCTACGAATGGAACCTCTTCTTCTTCTTCTTCTAGTTGTAACTCTTCTTCCACTTCTAACTCTTGTTCTTCCGTCGTGTCTTGACTTGGTTGGAGTATTGTGCCTCTTCGAGTAGCTATCCCGCACCTTGGATAGTTCCAATCTTTAGAAGCCAGGGATTAGGTACCTGAAAACAATTCTCGCAAACAAGTGAGAAACAAGACAAGAAAACAAAAAGCAAATATGAAAGCATAAATGATGATAAGAAACTAAAAACTTAATAACAAGCTGTATGCCTCCCCGGCAGCGGCGCCAAAATTTGATCGCAGTCGTATGCGTCAAAAATAATTCACTTTCTTACTCAACAAAATATAAATGAAGTATGTGATAAGAAAGAGTTCGTTTCCACTAAAAGGAAATTGTTGTTATGCAATTTTCAGATTCTTAAGTAACCAAGGGGGGATTTTGTTTATCAATGTAATAAAAATAAATTGAAAGCAATAAAATATGAAAATAATCAATAAGAGGAAGATATTGGTCACGGGATAGTATCATTCACAAACATGTATTTCCATCAATGACTAGAATTGATATTTTAATCTCTCATTTATTAAAAGTCCTAGGATACCTTGATCGCAAGAATATCCCGCTAATTCCCTGATTTCATCACAACCACATTAAAAGATGCATATGTCAATTCTACCTAGAAAGCAACCTAAAGTGTAAAAGCACAATTAAGTTTAACTCCCTAAGAGAAATAAGTTTTACGGAATAATACTAATCAAAGCAACCGAACGTGTAAAAGCACTAATTCGATTTAACTAAGGCTATGATTCATATGTGACTAGTAGGATATATCACTACAAGCACTATTCACATTTATGCTACTTGTAATCAGGAATTTATCACTTTTTCGTATAATAAAACCTAATCTAGCAATAGATATGAAGACCAATCTAATTGATTCCAAACTCAATCAAACTAGCACTCAAATCATGCAACAATATTAACAATGAATCATAAACAATAAAGTTGAGACAAACCTAATCCATTGATTTAAATATCATGCTTGAGAAATCAACTTTTATCCCATAACCAATAATTGTGTTTAGTTACTCATAGTAATGGAGTTCATCATAATCATTTTCATAAAATAAAGAAATGAAAAATATACGAAAGCAAACCCTCGTAGAATCGCCGCTCTCCTCCAAAACTCCCAGTAGAAAAATACGTGATCAAAGAAGTAGAAACTTTCTCTTTTTTCTAGTTTTTCCTCTTTCCAAAACTAGGTCTTCAAAGCCCAAAGTCCAATAGCAAGATGTCCACCAAGCCCATATGTGAGGAATACCCATGTGAAAATATGTCCCAAAAAATAGTCGTCGGAAAACTGGTAAAGTGGCCGGAAATTGGCCTGGGAAGTCGCCAAAGAAGTGCTCAGGTGACCGGCAAAGTCCACTCAGTCACCGGTCAAAATGTTAGTCAAGTGAGTCAACTCGGTCAAAGGCGCCGATTCAGATGACTTTACTCAGTGATGTCATCAGGTGAGTCAGGGTCTGAGTTAGAGTGCTAACTGGACTGTCTGGTTTTATTGGCCAAGGCCTGAGCCATTGCAGTCCATAATCCAGTGTTGCACCATCTTGACGCATTACCAATTTCAATCCCAGCTGTGATGGTCGTACCTTCTTCACAGCTGCAGCTTTAGTTCTGTCCATTCAACCATCTATAACTGCAATTTCTTTGTGATTCTCAGATGCACTTCATTCTTCATGACCAGTTAAATAGCTCACCATCACAGCCTGCACCAATCACCACAGTGTACAAGCTTCAACTCCAGCTGCTACAACAATACTACAGCTCTGCAACCAATTCAATCCCCACTACAATCTCAGCTCAAACAATACCACCTGCAATACCAATTTCCGTCACTGCTTCGACTCAGTTGCAGCATCACCAGTTCATACAACATATAACATTCTACTTCATTCATCAGGTCCCCTACAAAACATCAACATCGCAACCACTGCCATCATCTACAACATGCTCTTCTTGAATTCCAGATTCATCTCCTCAGCAGCATAAACAAAACCCCAATCCATTGCAGACAACACAAACCTAGACCAACACTCCATTGCAGCGAAAACAACTTGAACTGCACCTCTATCATCCTCCCTGTATCCTTGACTCCTACACAGCAAATAACAGCCAGCTGCAACCAACTTCAATCTAATCTATACTGCTCAGACCAAACTCCATCTCATATCCCTAATTCCTTCACCAGAGCCCTTCTGGACAGCCGCAGATCCTCTTCCATTTCCTCATAAACCACCTGCAAAATACCCATTACAGGACACAACATAAATCAGTTGCATCTTCATCTCAGCTCCATAGATAACACAATGGCATCACTGCCTGTTTAGTGAATTACAGGAACATTCAGTTCACTGCATTGCAGCATCAAATTCTTTTTCTTCCTTTTAATCTCAGCATCACCGGCTGCAATGACTCAAGCAGCAACACCATCTCTAAATCCTCCATCAACCGAATCTTCTCTGTGACAAACTCTAGCCAAGAGACTAACCCATAGCACCATCAGTTCATATACATTACAGAATCATATTTTAATTCCTCATCTGCAATTTCTGGTAACAACCAATTCAAATCCCCATCGAACCAGCACCACAGATCCTGAAATCTCGAATCTCTCCATTCTTCAATTCGCAGCATCAATTTCATACAGATTCAAGACCTAATTTGAGGTACCACCTCTCTAAACTTTCCCATCAGAAGACTAATCAAAACCCATTTGAGTCTCTACTTTAATCTTCACTTTCATCGCCAGTACACAACAGCAATTCATCATTTGAATCTCCCCTGTAATTTCTGCAACAGCTGCCACATCTAACCCCATCTCTATGAAACCCTAGATATCACCAGCAGCAACTTGTTCTTGCCTGACTTCTCTTTCATTTAAACTGAACTTCAACAGATCCATCTTCTCGATTTCTCCATCGACCCATTAATCATCTCCCCCAACAAATTCATGGCTTGATTTATTGTTTTAACTCAAGACCCTGTAATCTTTCTTCTCAGATTTCAACCAACAACTGCACCTCCTAACTGCTTCAGAATCAAATTCCACCTCAAACCCAGTTCAGAAACACATTCATTCTTCATTCGATCCAGCAGCATCATCTTCTCGATCTCCTTTCAGTGTCGCCATGCCTTCTCGATTTCAGACAAAGGGAAGGAGTAAAACCAATGATAAGAGAGAAATAACACTTCTCTGAATTTTAGGGATGTGTAGGAGTAGAAATTGATATTGGCACCCGGCAGTTTTGATAAGACAACCTATTCCTTTTTTCCTTAACTATCGGTTTTGGGAAACTGACAGTTCCTTCATCATCTCGTGCGCAACTTAGCCGGTTCCATGCATCACTCGAATTGACCTTTTTGCATTTACGCTCCAAATGGACGTTTTCTCCTTCTTTTGCTCCCAAGGACTCCATTGCACCTAATAACTCAAAACTAAATATAAGAGATGCAATTCACAAGGATAATAACAAAGAAAACATAAATACTAGATATAAATTTAGGTGTTTTACAACACCTATCAGATATCAATGTAGTATTACCTAGGAATAAACCTCTATTTATAGGCTAGGGTGTATACCTTGGTGACATATAGATAGGCCGCACACATGGGCCAAAGGGCCTATACCACTCCCCCTTGTGCGGTCTAGCAGTAGTTCTTCATATGTAGTGCTCCATATATAATACTCTGGATGTAGTGCTTCAAATACAGTTCTTCACATCTTATTTATCTCCTCGATGACCATTGTATCTAAGTTTATTGCCTCATTAAAACCTCGCCAGGAAAATCCAAAGGGACAAACCTGAACTAAGGAAAAAGAGTACAATATTAAGAAAAATATGTTGCCTTGATAAAACTTTGACAAGGAAAACTCGGTGGGATAAACCTTGAAGAAGGGAAAAGAGTACAACGCGATAATTTTACAAATATACCTTTGTCGAATACCATACATAACATACTTTCTATGTTTTATGGGTGATTAATGAAAACCTAGTATTGATATGTTATAGTCATATCACTATTACTTGCTGACTTATGCTGCAAACTGTTGCAGTACACTTCTTTCTTTTTTGTGATGATTTTGGAAGTGATTTCGCTTGACAAACTATCGTGTTTCACTTTCTTTGATTTCGGTATTGATCACCAATATCAATGCGATATTCAAGTCTTCAACACATCATGTACCTGGTACAGTTGTTGTTTTCTCACTTAAAATCTTGTCGAGTAACAATAACCCTGTGGGAAAAACCAATATAGATTGAAGGAAAAAAGAGCAAAACACATTTTTTACATTTCGAAGTAAAATATGTCGACATCATATCCTTGGATCCTCCCCTTGATGTCGGCATATCCCCTTGATTGAATTCAGAGAAGTTTTTAGACATGTTCCTTTATTCATGTACTTTCTGGAAGGAATACAGGTAATGACTTAGTAAATAAGTCAGTCATGTCTCCCCCTGATTACTTTTGCGGGAAAAAAGATTATTGTTCATTTATGATCAACACCTTTCAAATTGCAATTCCCTTAACAATCATATTTATGTGTTTGTAGAGATAAAACAAACTCAAGTGAATGGTTCCTTTTAAGTACATGATTACATTCGTTATACTATTACAAAGACGCCACGTCTATGCTGATACATCTAGCTAATAAGTTCACCTGGGATGAAATATTTAGTCGAGTACATTATACTAAGTAAAACACTACGTTTATTGCACTTAAATTATGGGAATTTCATTTCTCAACACAGCTTCGTCATTTCCTTAAAAGAAATGGTCATTTACTTACATTTACACCTCAACTAATCATGGGAGTGCTAGCAGGATGTATGCCCATGTTAAATTGCATGAAAACTTTGGACATATGAAAACTGGACGGAATAATATACCACAATATTGGTGTTCGATCGAGCTTTCTCAAAATTTTCATCTCAAATCCTTATGTCCATACCATCGACATAAATAACTACAATTCCAAATAAAAAACTTTCTTTATGAGTACACAGAGCAAAATACCTTACTCGTCTATCCTTTCCCAATCTAATAGTAATTTATATGGATATATGTTCGCTTGATTGTTCCAATCCAAAAGTGAACATTCCAATCTAATTTCAAATGCACTTCGTGGTTTAGAGTCATTTGATTTGAATGACAAAAGGTTATCAAAAACTTTTGTAAATATGTTTATCCCTTAATCCTTGCAAAAAAAAAGTAAAAATTAACCATACACAAATATTTCATTTCAAGTCCTTCTGAAACTACCAAGCTAACTAAGTAGCAGAACGCGATAACATTCATTACAAGACAGTAAAATTCCAGGACTTTGTGTGTTCTCGCGCCACAAAGTGAGTGCTTATACTTTAAGAATTCATTCTTCTCATTACTCTGTATGATAAATAATCATGTATGTCCCATATGATTTACACTTTGTTAGTTAACACTATATTATCAAATACTTGTATGTTTTTCAGACGACCAAGTTCTACCTAGATTTTGTAGGCTAAATATGCTCTTTGTTGATATTAAAGCGCAGTTCGATCTCATCGTGCTCTATTTCTTTGAGCAATTGTATGTGAAAATAATAATCATTAATATGCTCGCATAATATTTTCATCGACTCGTGTGCTTTCTCATAATCCATTGGGGTTTCATTTTTCAATATTGATTCATGGACATAATCAGAGACAATTTAATGAGATTATTTCAATGATATAAATTATGTTGTGCCTTATTCACCTACTTCCTTTCTAGGTAAGCACTGATCGAACCTGGTGGTCTTTCCATTTTACTTTATGGATCCACATTCTCAACTATACTTCCACAAAGTGTAGGTGCAAAACCTAATTCTATGGTGTATATCCTTTATTGAGGATTTCTTACCTTGCATGTACATTTGCCGCTGGGGTGTGTATGATCTTGTCACTTTAAAAGATATTTAATTATTTAAATAAAATGAGCGGTTAATGTTGGTCAACGGTGTAGTTGGAGGGAGTAATATAGGGATGCATTCAATGCACACCTCCAGAGGTGAGTGTTCAATGTAGTCCTTCGGAGGTAATAACAATTACATGTAGTTACTATGTCGTGTAATTGAACCCATGACAAACAACCACATTTAGAATGCATCTCTTGATTACTTCCTTTGACTACACCACACCCTCATATTACCCCTGATTTAAGCACGCCAAACAGACCCTTAGTGAAAAGAAGTACAATGTTCATTTCAAGAAAAAGTGATACTTTCACTTTTTCATGTTTGCCAAAAAATAAGTCAAATTGAAAAAGTAAAATTGTCATTTTTCCTGAAATAAATGAGTATTTTTCAACTGTAAACATGTTTTAATTTTTCTGTTTACTTACATGTGAAAGAGTAAAGTTATGTGAGTCAGGCGACTAATTGAAGTCCAACTCAGTTTTCTGGTTTTATATTATGATAAAAAATTTCAACAATTTTAAGTCATATTTCCTCTCAACTTTTTGATTCTATTATTTCATATCTGAATCTCTTGGTTTTTACTATAAGTTGTCACAATTTGGTTCTTTTGATATTACAAGTCCTTTATTTTCTCTTCTATCTATTTATTGGTTTTGTGTATGAGTATGGGTATGTTTTAGATTTTCTTCTTTGTCTACTACCTGTTTTAACCAAGTGGTATCTTAATTTTCTTCCTCCTTGTTTTTCTCTTTTCGGTTTCTCATTATTTAGTTTTCCTTCTTGGTTTCATTTTTGTATTTTCAGTTTCTGTCTTGTTTCCAATGGAAGTTTTTTGGAGCCAATTATTTTTGCTAATGAATTTTCTGCAACCTATTCTGATTAACCTAGTAAATGTTTGGGTTTCTTGCGGCATAAAGAGGAACAATCAAGTTTGATTTGTTTTCCTTCAATACTAATAGACTATCTTGTTTTTCTCTTGCAGGATCTCGCTTTGTGTGGCTCAAATATTTTCAGTATCTTCATTTACTCCATTTTTCCCACCCATTGTTTTTTCTTAATCCCTTGTTCTTTCGCCTCCTGCAAATGCTCATCCCTTCATAGACATTTATAAAAAAACATCGTTCCACCCATTTTTTTTATTTTCTAGATAAAATTAACATGTTCTCATGGCTTGCAAACTCTTTGCTCTCATGGTTGTGAACTCATTCAACTCCCCGCCGGTAGTTTATCATTCTTCCCCAACTTTTTTTCTTAGCATCATTACTTCTTCTATTGTTGGTGTCAGCACTTTTCTTGTGAGATGAGGAATTTTCAGAGCTTTTTACTATTGGTAAGTATCTCTGCAACCACTTTACCAAGTTATTTTAACCATTGGGAGGAAAACTCTAGGACTGGTGGAGTCAAGGTGTTTTTCTTCTAGACTTGTCTAAAGCAAAAAGATTTTCGAACCTTGATTGAAAGATATCGAAAGAGAAATCAAAATAGGCTTGTCCGTTAGAGGCAAATAGGTATCAAAAAATTTCATTAAGTACTGTAGAGCATTTTCTAAAAAGAACTAGTGTTCTGTTAAAGTATTTACAAGAGCAATTTCTAAACAGAACTGAGACTCTTCTAGGAGTTTTACAGGTGCTTGAATACTATTGAAATAGGGCCCTTTCGTGAGTATACTATATCTATACATCTAGTATGAAGTTTGATAGTATGCAAGAGTTGTAACAACTTAATTCAGTTTGCACTCAATCTAGACTAGATCCTGGGTTTTTTGTACAAGATTGTAATTTTATCGTTAAGAAAATTTCTGGTGTCTTGTGTTATTCTCTTTCCGCATTATATTGTCAATCTTTATAATTAGAATATCACAAGTCACTACAAGAAAATTTTCCATTAGCCACAAAAGCGTTCGTCGCAAAATATACATTCTTGGTCGCTGATTCTTTTTGCCGACAATATTTTTTGTCGCCCAGACCGTCGGTAATAGTAGGTCGCTGATTGGTTACAGCGACCAAAGGTTTTATTTTGTCGCAAAATGTACATTAGCGACTAAAATGAACTTTACCGCTAAACAAAAAGAATCACCGACGAAAACATAGTCTGCCGCGAAAAAAATCTATTAGCGACAATGTAAAATTGTCGAGTGATTACTTTTTGCGACCAAATATACTTTTTGCAGGGAAAAAAATATTTTGAGTTAATGACGCCATTTTCACAGCTCCAACCTTATTTTTGTGCCCATAAAAGATTGTACACATTTTTTATCATGAAAATTGTTTGATCCAAAGTTTATTATCAAATATGAACATTAAGAAGATGAATGGAAAATAAGAGTTTAATAGTTGAATCTTGTTTTCTTTACATGATGGCATTATCAGCGTACGGAAACAAAACTTAGAAGAGAGCAAATTTTCACTCTTGACACAATTGTTTAATATGTATACACTTGTAAGTGCAAAATAACTAGAAAAAAAATCCTAATGGTGCTTCAGTAGATTCAAAATACAACAGTAAATAAGCGGATGTTCAATTCCAATCTTCAACCTTCGAATTTAACTTTCCAAATATCAGAGCAATCAGATCAGACTGGTCACCCACTGATGTTCGAACTGCTTACCCACGCCAAATTTCTAAGATTCATCCGATTTGTCTCAGCTAGCATCTTAGAGGTTTTTTTACCTGCGTACTGATGTCACTGATCACCTGAATTAACAAAAAAGAGATCATGGAATGTCAAAGATATTGTTCTGTAAGAAAAAAAAACAATTATAAACACAAACCATTGATAAAATTAACACGGAAAAAAATATCTTTGAACCCATCTTCATCGAATCCTCTTAATTTCGTTTTCCTATAATCTCTCTAAGAATCTGAATCTATGATTCTATTATCCTCTTTATCCTTCAAAATTTAAATCTTTGACGATGACATCAGTGTAATCAACCCGTACAAATTGTACAATTATGAATTATAAGATGAGAAGTAAACTAATACTAGATAAACCGAAGCAATCAAAGAAGAAAATGAAGTTTCTCTTAAGGATTGAGAGAGAATACTGGATATAAACATAACCACAGAGCGGCCATTTGAGAAAGAAAACAAAAAAGAAAGGGCATTTTTATAATTTTTCTATGAACAGACCAGTTCTGTACCGTAGGATTAGACGGAAGTCAAAAAAATCTACGGATGATATTCACCTTTGTAACCAACTCCTGCACGTCTCTCCTTGGTCCACCACGTAATACTTTGCAGTTACTTTAAAACTTGTTTAGCGATAATTTATATTGTCGAAAAGATGCATTTTTACCGTCGACACCAAATTTGGTCGCATTTATAAAAGTTTAGCTACATCTTGTGTTCCGGTCGCCTATTTAAAAATTTAGCGACCTGATTAGACCAGTTCAGCTACCATATTCTAGTTAGGTCGCAAAAGTGTTTTTTTAGCGACCAAAATTTAAATGGTCGGTGTAAATTATCTTTAGGGACCAAATTGAATGTGTCGCTCGGATTTTCGTCGCCGATGACTTATTTACTTGTAGTGACTAATACATAATCAATCTAAATAGTCTTCGAGTTCTGATTGATTTGTTCTTGTTGAATTCGTATCTTAAAATTTAGATTACAAGATTCATTCTTATTGAATTTCAGATGTTTTACAATTAGGGTACATTCTAGATTGATCTTGGATATTGATTTTTAAGATCGTCGAAGAACTCTTCTACAAATCAGGTACTCAGACTGTGGCATCTGCATATTGATCTTGGGCGAGAAAAAGAGAAATACATATAATCAAGTACAAGGATCTTTTCTGTAGATTTACCTGTTGATTGTATTAGGTTTTACCTTATAGGTTTTCGAACGAAAAAAGTTGGTGGTGTACTTGGTACCCTTTCTTTTTTATTCTTAATAAATCCCTGACTCAAGAACAATAACTTAGAGATAAAACTCCGACTAAAGCATCTGTTATAATTTCTTCCTGTGAAGAATAAAAATTCCCAGAACGATCATTAGAATTTGATGAGAAGCACAGTTAGACCACATTTGAAACATATCATGATTCCCCTTGTATAGTCTTATTACGTATATGAGTCATTAAGTTAGAGGAAAATATTGAAATTCCTCCACCTACTATAATATTGATCATCCTATATCTGATTCCAAGGAAACTTCCAATCGAGTTAAAAAAGAAGATTAGAAGCATTATAACTTTTAGTATATTGAAAAGAAGCTACTGTTATTTTAGAATACTATCTTGAAATTTATATAAATGTATCTTGTCTCAAGGACTTAGAAAAAGTTATCATCAAGTAGCCAAAATATCCAATGTTCAAGCAAAATCTGTCAACTAAAAAGTACATGACGAAAGAGTTGATAACTACTTTTGGAAAAATTCTTTTCCATACACATGTCGAAATTGTTTATCAGCACGTAGAAAAAAACGAAAGAGAGATATACCCGTCGCTAAGAAAATCATCCAGAAATGGATTCCATAAATTCCTATTAGGTCTTCTGGTGAAAGAATTAATATATGTCATAAGAAAATCATTAGAATGAGAAAATCTTATGAAAATATTATTGACAGAATAAAAGGAGATCTCATGATTCCTGATACAGGTTCCTCTTTGTAGTACCTCAAGGGATGATCACAATAATAAGAGGAAAGGAAATCGTATCAGGCAGAAATATCTCAAGGGAAACATGAACAATACTGACTCTGGTACTGGTTGTAAGTTGTGCAATGGTTACTTTAACACAACTAAGTTCTGTTATAAAAGTGCACCCTCATTTAATGCTCCATCAGAAAAGGTGAGAAAACACAAACAGATATGACATCACCGGCTTAAAAATAGAATCTGCGATATTAAGATTGAGCACAAAATTCTCGTGAAAAACTGAAGTTTAAGACCCAAAAAATATAAACATAACAGTGCAATGATTCGTGAAAGTGTATAGTTATTTATTTAGAAAATTTAATTGTATTTTCCTAAGGCATGCTTGGAGGGAAAAACTAAAGTCTAATTCTAGAATTTGTGTTGTGTCCACTAGAGATACCCAACATACAATATTTTCTTTCTGATTTTTTATCATTTCACCAGATACAATAGTACTGAGGCCCTCCCCAAGGGTGGTTAGTTTCTTAATCAATTCCAGTTTCAAGAAAAAAATTAAATAGTTCTATTCTTTTACATATTTTTACACAAGCTGATCTTTACTTAAAGGTTCTTCTGTGTATTATCAAAAAAAAAAAAAAAAAAAATACTAACTAAAAAAAGAAGATGATTTTTTTTACACATGTTAATCTTTATTCGGATCCAACTGAAGTCAACCTGGTGATAGATAATCGATAATGATGCATATGTCTAATTTTTATCCCTATTTTTTCCTCATAATATGTAGAGGTGGGTACCTTTTTTTCGGTCAATAAAAATTTACTCCCTCCGTTCCGATTTACTTGACTCTGTAGAATTTTTCACGGACATTAAATAATCAGAGAGAGTAAAATTTACTTGACTTTGTAGAATTTAAGAAATATCAGAGAGAGTAAAATCTTTCCAATAATGCCCATATTAATTCCTAATTAAAGAATTAAATAATCTAATTTTGTGTTTCTAAAATATAGTGAAAGTTATCAATCCCATAGTTATGTACTTGGGATATACAAGATTGAGTATATATCCTCCATGGGGTATATTTAAAAATTATTCAGTAATTGTTTTTGTGTTGATTACCATGAGAATTAATTCTCTGGGGTGATTCCAAAGCAAGGGTAGATTAGTGAAAATTGGGGAAAAAAAACTAAAACTATCATCTAATTTGAAACACAAAGAAAACCTTAAAAAAGCAAGTAAAATGAATCAGAGGGAGTATTAAAAAACAAAAATATGTACAAAGCTAAGGCCATGCCAATCTAATTAACTAGTCACAGTGGCCACCTAAATGAACGCAGCCTGTTTGAAACGATAATAAACCTCGCCAGGCCATTCCACAACCGGAAAGAACATTGGCCTACCTTCATAAAGTTCATAAACATTCTCGGCCAATAAACATGCTTGTTTGTCCAAGGTATCAGCAGTAAAATTTTCCTCTCGGTAACTATGAACATAACGAACGTTGCTATAAAAATAACATGCCATCTTCCACTTCTGGGTCAGCTGCCAAGGTAATTCCCCTTTTGTAAAGCTTGAATGCAACTCATTGAGCCAGACCGAATACAAATCCTCTTAACATTCCACATCTTGACCAACATCAAGCCATAAATAATAGAGCAAACTTCAGCGTAAAAATTAGTTTGCTAGCCAAGACCAACATATAAAGCACCGAGTACTCTTGAGTTGGCATCTCTAAAACTAACACCTGCACCATCTTGGCTAGGATTACCAAGTGAAAAACTATAAAAAAAATCATTATTTCACCCTGTTTCGGAGGATACCAACTTATCTCAACAGCCATAGAATTCTTAGACGATCTATGATGCACCTTAAAATAATTTAAGAATATGTAAATCTTCAAGATTATTAAACATGTGGCCCTTCATTCGAATAGAGTTATCAAGAATTACCTGATAAACTCTTCCCTTAAAACCAAGCCAATTAATAGCCGCACCATCAAAGAAAGATTTATTACATAACTTCCATAATTTTGTGCTAATTGCAAGATTTGCAACTAACCACATGTATTTAATCGTTCTACCTCTACCTTTTTGTAGATGGGGAAAAACGATTTGCTGGTTTTTAAGGAATTGAGGAGACGACCGTACGGAGGAGACTCCTCGAACCGAGCGAAATGTTAAACCTCACACAGATGCACCGCTGCAAAGGGGGTGCTTTAGATTCTAGAGATCAATCTGTAGTACTCCGGACTAAATCAAGACAATGACCGTTCCAGAGTAAATTCGGTCACAAGAGAGGATGGGTTGATCTGTAGGAGGGAAGCTGAGAAATGTGTGGAATCAATGGTAATCAAAGATTGTGGGTATGTGAATTCTGAATACGATAAGCTCTGAGTGATTGATATTGCTCAATTGAGAGTAGTTGCTCAATTGATGAGTTGATGATATCGTGTTGTCAGTTGGATGTGAGATTGATGATACTGATGATACCGATGATTCAATCATGATTCAAAGACTTATTTATATTGCTGGAATTGTAGACACCATGATTCCATGAAGTGTGACAGTTGATGGAATCAAGAAGTGGGGAAGTGGAGATCGTGTTTGAAACCAGTTGCTCAACGTGTGGAGACTTGGTCGATTTTCCACCCACTACCTCGTGGATTCCTTCAACTGATTGCAAGACTTGCTCACATTCCAACGTGTGTTTGAACACTCGTGCCGTAGACCGCCAGACCAAAACCCTAAGTGATATCCCCCCCAAGTGACACGATTGACATATCGTGGTTTGTTAGTCAATTTATGACTTCGTGGTTTGATGGGACGATGAGTCCATGTAGTTGCTGAGTGTCGAACATGATGTTCTGAAACTCATGAATCGAACATGCCATGAGACAGAGGTATAATTCTTACGATGAAGTGAGCAAGTGTTGCTCATTCGATGGATCGTTGAATATTGATTGTTGAACCAATATTCCTTGGTTTGAGCAAATATTTATCATCTGAGCAAGTGTTGCTCATGTGATGAATTGTTGAATATTTGATCGTCTGAGCATGTGTTGCTCATCTGATGGATTATTGGCAGCGTACCAAAAATATTAATTAGAATACTGGTCGTTGAACCGAGCATAATTAATAAAATTAATGACCATGAGGCCGTCGTAAAATTATTAAGTTTGGAATCTGGAATGATGATCCTTGGATTCAGAAACCCTAATTTGATCAATTGATGACCAATTCATGGTTCGTCAGAAGTTTAACCATGGGACGAATGAGGGAGAAACTACATGGGACCGTGGATCAACCATGTAGTGTCCATATGCTCACGTGAGAAAATACGAAGAACTCCTGAAGAGTTGACGATTTGTTGGTGGAAGAATGATTAAATGCTGGCATAATCATTTATTCAAAAATGCTCGTATGATCCTTATGTGAGAAAATATAAGTAATTATGACGAGGCGAGGGACCGACCATGGAGTCATGAAACCGGCCCTGGGTTGTCATGTGACCGCCTGACGATCACTTCATGAAAATCCAAAGTGTTTGGAAGAGTTTTTGACCTAATACGAGCAATTGTGCAAATTAGGTCAAAACTGTGAAAATTGATGGGACCGGCTTCCGTGAGCCAAAGAGCCAATCTTGGCCGGTCAAGATAGCGTGCTCGTGTCCCCAAGGCGTCCGCGTCTCAGTCCTGAGAATTTTGATATTGTCTGACGTGCAATTGAGCTTACGTTCGAGAAAATATGCCAAAATTAGGGTTTCGACGAAACTGAGGAAAACACCATGAGATGATGAAAAATTATTATAAAATAAGGAATTTCGGAGGCGTGGGACAGCCGTGGTCAAGGCATGGTCGGCCGGTCGTGACCACGGTCCCGTGGTGCCTTTTCCTTAATTTTATAATATTTTTGATGATTTTATGAAATATTCATGAATTTTGAGAAATTTGATGAATTTAGGGAGTTTCCATGAATTGAAGGAGTTTTCATGAGTTCAAGGAAGCAAAAAATATTAAAATAATAAAAACAAGGGCGTGTGGGACCGTGTAACGCATGGCCGGCCGGCTTGGGCCCGGTCCTACGAGTTTTCATAATTTTTTAATATTTTTTAGGTATTTTTGATGATTTGAGGGAATTTTTCCTAATTTGACAGAAATACCATGAAATCAAGGAATTTAATGAATTCAAGGAAAACTAATAATAAAATAATAAAACAAAGGGGCGTGTGGGACCGGCTAGGGCATGGACGTCCGGCCAAGGCTCGGTCCCACAAGTTTTCATGATTTATTTTATTTTATTATTATTTGATGATTTGTGCAAAATACCATGAAATCAAGGAGTTTTTTCATGCAATTAAAGAAATAATAATAATAATAAGAAACCAGTAGGTGTGGGGCCGGTTTGGACCAAGGCATGGCCGATTGGCCAATGGTCACGCCCCACACTCCTTTTCTTAATTTGATATTATTTTTTATGGATTTATGGAAGTACCATGAAACTGAGGAGTTTCCTCGAGACGAAGGAGATTTGATAAAATGAGAGAATTTTCATCAGATCATGGAAAATAATAAAAATGCATTAAAAATATAAAACTGGTGTGGGATTGACCACAACACGGTCGGTCGGTCGTGTGTCCGTGCTCCCAACACCCTGTCAATATTTTTAATTATTTATTATTTTCTTCTCTATTTTGCATAGGCTTATCGTTTCGTTGTATTTTTGAAATACTCGTTCGTGTGGTGACTGTTAGTGTATCGTCGTTGAATACACCTTCACCATTTGAATCGGGGCTTACTTAGAGGTAGCTTAGACGCCCGGTTGTTGATTATTTATTACTAATTATGGAATTCGGTGGAGAATAATTCACAAAACTGAGCAATAAGATGTTTATTATTAATTCATAGGATCAGCTGAGGATTCTACTACGAATTCAGAATAATAAAGTGAGCATTACCATTCCATGGGATCTTAGATTCGACCATAGAATCAGAGTAATTAAGATTTATCTATTACCATTTATGATACCAGTTGCGGATTCGATCATGAAATCGGAGTAATGAGATAATATAGTTATTGCTATTCTATGAAATCAAGTTGTGGATTCGATCATAGAATCAGAACAATTGTTTATTTCCATTCCATGGGACCAGTCGTGGATTCGACCATGGAATAGGAGCAATTGTAATTAGGAATAATTAACTTTGTGGCTCTATACTAGCAGAGCAAGCTGTCTAGGAGCATTAATTATCCCGATATGAGCTTATCAGTAAGTCATATCCTTTATATAGTCAGGGTAAACTCGTTGTTTGTTCCTGAAGATGTTATCGCTCTATACTAGCAGAGAAAGTTTTCTAGGAGCCGTCCATCTCATGATACTATATAGGAATAATCACTGAAAGTGTTCAGTATTCATGAGATATGCCGTTGTCCAGTCGTGAGACTACATATCTACATGTACTCTGAGAGAAAGTACTCTCCGTTGAGAATTCGATGAGAGGGTCGTGTCTCGATACTCACGTCTGATTGCTGAATCAGAGCTTCGTATAATTATGACTTTACGATTTTATCCTTTGTCGAAAATCCACCATCTACATTAAGTCCCCTGCTTACTGAGGAAAGCTGTGTTCCTCAGTCAGCATTAAATGGTGATTTTCCGGCCATAAATAATAATACCAGTAATTGAACTTAGTCATAAGTTGAGACGTTACCGTATTTAGAGAGCATGAGCAAACCACGACTTGATGAAGGCTTCAATGTCATGATTGGAGCGTCGTTTGATGATCATAAATTGGTGTTGAACCGCTGGTTTGGACGACGAGTCTGTGGTCGGTTAGGATTCGCGGGTCGGGCCCAATAAGGAAATCCTTAGAAAATTAGGTTATGGAAATAAAATTGATATAAAAGGGATTAATCTTTTTTTTTTCTCACACACGACCAGCACCTTCATCACCTTCACGCCAGGGAAGAAGGGTTTTCCGCCGGAGCCGCCAGCTGCCACCGATCGCCGGCGTTGCCGTTGCCGCCGGCCGATTTCCGGCCAAACCGACCAGGTGCAAAATTTTTTTTTGATGATGTTGTGACCTTCATGAGTTGTTCATGTTTTGATCATGATGAAGTTATATACATGTGTGTATATTAGTGTGAGTTTTATGAAAAACCCTCGTTTTTGAAAACGTATGTTCGTTCGATCGTTGGTTTTGTAAACTAACTATAATCCCTGATTTAGGAGAGATTTTTTTTTTTAGTATATGAACCTAGGTTCAGTGATAAAACTTATTTTATGAGATTTCATGTGTACCAAGGTTCTATCATAAAAGAAGTGAATTTTCATGAAATCGGAATAATCCTTCGTTTTAAAGACAAATAACGATGACACGAAGGAAAATATGTATGATGAACTTGTGTCCAGTGATAAAATTTTGCTTATGAATTTTCATGTAAATACAAAACTTTATCATATGTATAAGATGTGAGCTTTCACAATATTTTTTGAAATAAACCTTCGTTTTAAAGACAAATAATGACGATACGAAGGAAAAATAGTTTTTTTTATATATATATGTTGCTGTGACATATATTGTGCAAAATATGATGATATATTTTATTTTCATGAGTTTGTTTTCATTAATTAAAATCCTTGAGAGTTTATGTATGCAAGTCGCATTAATTGCTGTTTTTTTCGAAAAATCAAAGCGTGTGTTTTGAGGAACCTTCGAAGATAGACAATATATTTATGATGAAATATTTTATTTTTATAAACTTCATAGGTCAGTTGTGTGAATGTTCACATTATGAAAATTGTGTCCGTGATTTCATGAAAAATCAGTTTCGGAAATTAAATAAAGTTTCGTTCGTTTTTGCAGTTTTCGAAGAGACGAACGATTTTGAGGTGTTAACTCTAGCATTACTATCACTATTGTTAGTGGAAGTAAAAAAGGTAAGAGTTAAAAGTTACCATTTTTGCTTGTATTTCCTTGATTTATATCTGGACGGCATACTGAAGTAGAATGTAGTGTGAACCTTTTCAGCTACTCAGCAAAGATGACCAATTCCCAAGCTGACGACGTCGGGAAGAGATGTGCGTTGATGATGGTATCTCCAGAGATGAGACATGCATGGATGAAACTTCCATTAGGGGAGACGAAGACGAAATCTCTGGGATTAAGAATGTCCCGAACATAGATGATGCATTCTTTGAAAAAGATATTCCAGGAGCTGAGCAACATTTGAAATCCCCTGTGTATCGTCTTTTGATAAATCCCAGAACTGTTACTCAGAAGAAATTGGTGACTCCTAAGACAATGATTCGAGTTTGTCTTGAACGAGGGATCTTCACCTCATCAGTCATAGAGTTTAAGCTTTCTCGACGACCTTTGGAGAAATTTGCCGGCTGGGCGAGGCATATGTTGGGTTTTCCTCATGTGAGGACTATGCTCGACCAGGCGCAGGTGACGAGATCTATTCAAGCTTCTGGAGAGTTGTTCATTTATCATGACGCAAGTGGTATTGTGGCTCTGTTTGCTCGCTGGTGCATTCCCACTCACACTTTTCATATGTAGATGGGGAGAGTTTACCATTATTTTGGAAGACGTAGCGGCTATGATGCATCTCCCAATCACGGGCAATCTTCCTGGGGATCTTTCAGATGAGGAGACCGCAGTTTCTCATGTCTTGACAGCTGCAATGGAGAAAGCGAATAAGGCTGGTAGTAAAGGATGCTATGCTTCCTGGTTGACACACTGGTGGCCCAAAGACGAGGTTTCTGATAAACCCATCGACGGTATGTTACCCATTGCTGCTTTCTTATGTTTATGGTTGTCCAGAGACGTTTTTGAAGACAGTGAAAACTTGTTGAAGCCTTTTGTGATTCCCATTGCTATTAAGATGGCTCAAGGTGAGCAACTTCCGATATGTAGTTTATTCTTAGGCTCCTTGTATTACAACCTGGACTCCTTGATTATAGACTCCAGTGTGTCGAACGGCTCTATGAAGATTGAGTGTTATGCCAACACGATGTTTCTTCAAGCTTTGATGTGGGAGCATTTTAAGAATTATGCACCTACTCCACGTAATGTTCTGCAAGGACCGAATACTGATGCGCGCCATACTTTCCCTGAGAAAGATAATGCTAGGATCATGCGTTGGTCCACAAAGCAGCCTCGTTCTAAAATATGCTTTATTGATGTGTTAGATGAAAAATATGAGTTCAATTTTCGCCCGTGGGTGTCAGTCCCTGATTATGTTTCTCAGCCGATGACTTTCAATACTGGAGAAATCACGAATTTGACGTCTGGTGCGCATCTGAGTGATGGCGAAAGATCTTTCATGTTGAGTTGCACCCCTGGTCATTTGCTATCAGTCACGTTTGGAGAGATTTCAGTGGAGGAATATAACATTGATAGAGCAGCTCGAAAAATGGGTATGGATCAGTGTGTTCCAACCATACAGATAAGGAAGCCATCAGTTGAGCAACTCAGGAATCATTTGGATCAGACTCACGTGGATGAGAGTAGCTACTGGTTTCCTGGTTTTGATAGATTCGCCTATGTAACCCCAGGTTATGTAGAATTCTGGGATCAGCAACTTGGGTGTTTGCGTGGCTTTATAAGATTTCCCAGACCTCCATTCAAGGATCTTCCTTCGGCTGAGATGATTTCCAGTCGACCAAGATTGAAGTATCTTTCTGGTGATAAACGAAAGTCGTCTTCAGGATGATCTCATGTATGTTTCTTCATATAATCATCACGAAATTATAAGAACTGTATTCTGATTATATTACTGGATTTCACCACAAGACGGTCGTAATATACGACCTCGAATCGGTGTAGATTTTTCAGAGACTGAGGCGGTTATTCATGGCGGAGAAGGCAGGCATAAAGGTTATAAGTTGTTACCCAATACCGTAAAGTCCCCAGTTGGTGCTTTGGTGAGTTCCCAATATTTCTCACCGTGACTTTCATTGATATTAACATTAGAATCATGAAGCCAATGTTGTTAATTTTGTTGCAGAATTTAACTCCATCGAGTCTTGAAGGTCTTCAATTTTCTGCTACTGAACAAGCAATCGCTGATTTGAGTGACGAAGAAACTGTAAGTATTTATTCACATGCTCAAATGTGGTGCTTCATGGATGAAAATATTGATTGTAAAGGACGTGTACAGGAGGATGTCGTCATGGAGATGGAGAATTATGGAACTCAATCATCCTCTGGGAAGGGGAATGGAGGTAATTCCCAAGATTCGGAGCCGGGTGGAAGTGATGTTCCTCTTGTCGTTGATGTGGACAATTCCGACCCCTTGGACACTTCGGGGACTCCTCAAGTAAGTATATATCCTGTATATTCTTCATATAAGTATAAAAGTGCTGACTTGTGAATGAATGAATGAGAACCCATGAGAATATATGAAAACTTAGTCGAACTTCGTCGTCAGAAAATTCAGAACCCAGCTTTTTAATAGAAACGTTGTAGAATCTTCGTCCGGAGTCGGATTTTGATGATCTGCATGTGCAAATTCAAACCCGGAAAATTTCCAAGCTTTAGCAAAGAATCTTTTTAAGTTTTGAGCACGTTCAGATCCTGAAAAAGGCGAAACACTAAACTTCCAGGAGACTTCCAGAACTTTTTCAGATTGCGCATCACTTGATATTTTGGCCACGTATACTCGCTCTTTCATCGGATTGTCATGAAATTTTGACATGTCATAGTGGACATACATACGAAGAGAATGGATTATGACCCATCCTCAGATTCCTTGTATATGTCTCCCAGTCCGTCTCTTAGTACAGGTCAGAGTTCAATTTCTTCAGACAGACTCATCATAAAACGTGTTTTCATGACTTTCATGTTATTTGCTCGTGTCTTGAATGTAGTATGATGAACTTTGATGATATTGACTTGCTGGTATACTGTGTTTCATAATCTCCTTTGGATTCGTGACTCTAACCTCATGTAATCTTCGTATTAGGTGCTAAATACCGAAGTTGAGGATACTGGAGCCAATGATGACAACTCTAACCCTTCCGAAGAGAGACAGCCATCCCTGCACTTCGAGGCCATGAGAAGGTCGCTGCTGATATTATGGAAAACCAGATGGTTGTTGCCTAAGTGATAGAAGAAACCGAGATAGCAGCGGAAAATACCGAAGGAACTGTTGCTTTGGTCGTGGAAGCCGCTCCAGTGACTGAGAACAGTATAATAGTGTATGAATACCCAACTGCAGGGGTTGCTTTCGATCCTCCCTTTAACACTTCACTCCCGTATCATGAACTGGTCGGTGGATTCAGCGTTCCCATTGGATATGCACGCTTGTATGAGACGATATGGAAGAAGTTTGGACACATGATCGTTGACAGGAACCCTGGGTGTGCTTATGCTTTAACCATGCAAGTAGGCGTTATCTTGCGTGTTGTGAGTGACATGCATACGAGACCCAGGAATACCGTGACTCCAGATATACTCTTTGATTGGGAGTTTAACTTGGAGAATTCAGAAAGACTTGGCCTCAACGTGAAATGGCTTCGTAAGCAAATAAACATTATCAAGGATTCATGTGAGAAGAACATACCCTTTCCAAATGATGTTGTGAAGGAGAAGGAGGACAAGATTGCCAAGTTGACCGAGGAGTTGAACAAGGAGAGGGCGGCTTTGCAAATCTTGAAGGATGCTGATGAGCGAAAGCCTTTTCTTGCTGATCTCTTGAACTTATGAACTTCTGAGAGATGTGAGGTTTATACTTGGGTTTTGATATTTAGATGGTTTTGGATTGACTGATGGTTAAGGATTTTCTTGTAGATTTGATAGAGATTTTCTTTTACGAAATATGAACTGAATTTTGATAAATTGCTGAGTTCAAATACTGATTGCAAGTATTGCAAATGTTTGGAGGAATTGAAATACAAATGAAAGAAAATCCTAATTGTTAAATCCCAACGCCATGAGTGCTTCAAACGCCCAATACCTTTAAATGTCCAATAATTTCAGATAAACGCCTTGAGTCAATTTTCGTGAATTATTGGTAGGGTTCTGCCATCTATGTTGGTCAATTTGTAGTATCCTCTGGCGACGGACTTAGCGACCATGAATGGTCCTTCCCAATTGGAGTTCCTTGTAGAATGAAGACCGCGCTGAACTGCTTTGAGAACCAGGTCCCCTTCATGAAACTTGTTGGGCTTGGTCGATCGTGCCTTGAATATCTTCTGCTGATTCGGAATTCCCTGTTTGATGGAATTCCACGATTGTGGCCCATATGGACACTCGCGCGGAAGAGAGTATCCAGCATAGTGTTGATCATGCTTAGCCAAGTCTTCAGCAATAAACCTCTCGATGGAGTGACCGATTTGAAGAAGTTCTAAACCCAACCATTGAGTGTAATATTGCTGAGGTGAAGTTACCCACTCGTAGCTTTTAATGACTGCTAAATTGTTCATGGGGAGAAGTCCCTGGACCATAGTAGCGTATTTGAACATTGGTAATATTGGAGCAATAGGAGGAATAAGACTTGCCTGAGCTCGAAACCTTCTGACAAAGGTGTGCGGATTTTCTCCAAGTTCTTGCGTAAGCCCCATCAGAGTTTTTACTTCTTCCAGATGCTCAAACAGTGGTGTGTCCTCTGCTTCGTCTTCCGACTCGGAATCCTTGTCGATGACAGGATGTGTTGAAGGCATCGTCATCCTTCCGACATGAATCTAAGTTCTTCCAAGGACTATGTCGTACCCAGGGTCTTCCCGAATTATGAAAAACTTGGCCTCAGAGCAGATCAATCTTTCGGTAACTTTGAGAGAGATGAAGCCATATGTGTCTTTGGAGATTCCTTCGTGGTCCCTAATTGCTATGGGAGCGTGGGTGGCTTTCTGTCGAGTAATACCGGCAGCTCTGAGAGTTTTCAAAGGGATGATGTTGACAGCGGTACCAACATCGACAAACGCCCTTTTGAACTCATTTACTTTAATGTGCACTGTAGTGAGCAGTCCCCAGTCATACATTTCCTTGTCGGTGGCTGAAGATTCGGTGGTGGTTTCTTGGATCAGCATACGTTTTCCGGACACGATGTGGTTCAGTGCAGCAAACATGTCTTTCCTTTGAGCTTTCAAAAGATACAACAACTCGCAGACATGTTCGATCAGAGATTGGACCGCTTCCTTGACAGGAGGTTCAGAGATGGTAAAAGTTCTGACTGGGAGGGGGTTTTTGTGCACTCCCTCAGTCCCCAGGTTGACCTCTCCTGATTCGAACTTTTCCTTGAATATGCGCTTTCAAAATTTTGCAATCACTTGTGGGATGGCTGACGTATCTATGGAAATGGCAATACCGAGGATTTTCCATGGCCTCTTCAGTTGATTGCACCATCTTGAATCCAGGCATCGAGTAGTTCATTAGCTTCTTCCATTGAACAGGAAAAATCAAGTGTTTCTGGATCTTCCGTATGCTGAGGAGGGATCTTCGAATTCTCCTTCTTGTGTGCCTTTGAAGGGGTGGAGGAAGTCTGCTTGTGCTGTGGTTCTGCTTTTCACTTACTCCCTTCCGTGACAGTATTTGTTGAAGGTTGCAGGTTGTATTGATTGTTGATCAAATGCCTGCTTCCTCGAGTGTCTTTTGAATCCTCAGTCTTTGTAGACTTTGCTCTTTCCAAAAGAGTGGGTGCAGTGGTTGCCGACCTCTTCGCAGCTTCGTGAAGTTCTGAGAAAGTCTGGAATCGAAGGTTTTCTAGCAAGGCCTTGTAGACCGGGAGCATGCCATTGATGCACAAGTCCACCAGTTGTTGCTCAGTGACGTTTGGATCATGACAATATAGGGCTTGGACTCTAAACCTTTTCACATAATCATTGGGATTTTCACTGACCCTCTGAAACATCCTACCAAGGTCGGAGAGGGTAACTTTTTCTGACACGAAGAAGTATTTCCTGTAGAATGCGTTAACCGTTTCTCCCCAATTATTGATAGTCCCTGGTGCGATGTTGTTATACCAGGTGTATGCTCTGCCTTTCAGAGATTTTGAGAATTCCTTGAGACAAACGACATGATTATGTTCATGTTCTCCCAGGGCTTCGAGAAAACGAGAGACATGTTCCCGAGCATTTCCAGTTCCATCATACAAGGTGAAAGTTGGAGAAACGTAACCTTTGGAGAGTGAAATCCTCTGCGTAGCGGCAGGATAAGGAGGTTGATGACGATGGTCATGCGATGTCTTGTCTTTTCCACGGTTCTCCAAGAGGTGCTCCATATCCTCGCGAGTAATGAAGTTCGATGATCCCTTCGCTGATGAGTTGTCTGCAGTAGTACTGCGGACTTCGTCGTCTTCCACTGTATGGATTGGAATTACTTGAGGTTCGTCGTCTGAGGATTTCTCCTTCTCGTTTCCCTTCTCTTGAGTTTTCTCTGACATCTTGTCAGTAAGAGTTTTGAGATAATTACACAGCTCCTTCTGTGTAGCAGCCATGTCAGTCTGATTCTTTGCAAGAGTCTCCTGCACTTTGATAAGATCAGCAATGGTAGGTGGTGTATCTCCTCTGACTTCTTCAGGGTGTCGTCCGGACAGTGGATGACCTTCGACGTGAGGAGGAGTAATGTCACCACCATCAGTATTGGAGGTCGGAATTGTCTCCGGGATATTCTAATTGTTGTTGTTGCTAGTGCTAGCACGGTTTGTGTTAGGATTCGTAACTGAACCCGACCTGAGATCAACCATCTTATGAAATTGTGAGATTGCAAATGAGAGAATGATCTCCCACTGTGGTCGCCAATCTGTAGATGGGGAAAAACGATTTGCTGGTTTTTAAGGAATTGAGGAGACGGCCGTACGGAGGAGACTCCTCGAACCGAGCGAAATGTTAAACCTCACACAGATGCACCGCTGCAAAGGGGGTGCTTTAGATTCGAGAGATCAATCTGTAGTACTCCGGCCTAAATCAAGACAATGACCGTTCCAGAGTAAATTCGGTCACAAGAGAGGATGGGTTGATCTGTAGGAGGGAAGCTGAGAAATGTGTGGAATCAATGGTAATCAAAGATTGTGGGTGTGTGAATTTTGAATACGATAAGCTCTGAGTGATTGAAATTTCTTAATTGAGAGTAGTTGCTCAATTGATGAGTTGATGATCTCGTGTTGTCAGTTTGACGTGAGATTGATGATACTGATGATACCGATGATTCAATCATAATTCAGAGACTTATTTATATTGCTGGAATTGTAGACACCATGATTCCATGAAGTGTGATAGTTGATGGAATTAAGGAGTGGGGAAGTGGAGATCGTGTTTGAAACTAGTTGCTCAACGTGTGGAGACTTGGTCGATTTTCCACCCACTACCTGGTGAATTCCTTCAACTGATTGCACGACTTGCTCACATTCCATCGTGTGTTTGAACACACGTGCCGTAGACCGCCAGACCAAAAGCCTAAGTGATATCCCCCCAAGTGACACGATTGACGTCTCGTGGATTGTTAGTCAATTGATGACTTCGTGGTTTGATGGGACGATGAGTCCATGTAGTTTCTGAGTGTCGAACATGATGTTCTGAAACTCATGAATCGAACATGCCATGAGACAGAGGTATAATTCTTACGATGAAGTGAGCAAGTGTTGCTCATTCGATGGATCGTTGAATATTGATTGTTGAACCAATATTCCTTGGTTTGAGCAAATATTTATCATCTGAGCAAGTGTTGCTCATGTGATGAATTGTTGAATATTTGATCGTCTGAGCATGTGTTGCTCATCTGATGGATTATTGGCAGCGTACCAAAAATATTAATTAGAATACTGGTCGTTGAACCGAGCATAATTAATAAAATTAATGACCATGAGGCCGTCGTAATATTATTAAGGTTGGAATCTGGAATGATGATCCTTGGATTCAGAAACCCTAATTTGATCAATTGATGATCAATTCATGGTTCGTCAGAAGTTTAACCATAGGACGAAGGAGGGAGCTACTACATGGGACCGTGGATCAACCGTGTAGTGTCCATATGCTCACGTGAGAAAATACGAAGAACTCCTGAAGAGTTGACGATTTTTTGGTGGAAGAATGATTAAATGCTGGCTTAATCATTTATTCAAAAATGCTCGTATGAGCCTTAGGTGAGAAAACCTAATTAATTATGACGAGGCGAGGGACCGACCATGGAGTCATGAAACCGACCATAGGTTGTCATGTGACCGCCTGATGATCACTTCATGAAAATCCAAAGTGTTTGGAAGAGTTTTTGACCTAATACGAGCAATTGTGCAAATTAGGTCAAAACTGTGAAAATTGATGGGACCGGCTTCCGTGAGCCAAAGGCCAGTCTCAGTCCTGAGAATTTTGATATTGTCTGACGTGCAATTGAGCATCCATTCGAGAAAATATGCCAAAATTAGGGTTTCGACGAAACTGAGGAAAACACCATGAGATGATGAAAAATAATTATAAAATAAGGAATTTCGGAGGCGTGGGACCGCCGTGGTCAAGGCATGGTCGTCCGGTCGTGACCACGGTCCCGTGGTGCCTTTTCCTTAATTTTATAATATTTTGATGATTTTATGAAATATTCATGAATTTTGAGAAATTTGATGAATTTACGGAGTTTCCATGAATTGAAGGAGTTTTCATGAGTTCAAGGAAGCAAAAAATATTAAAATAATAAAAACAAGGGCATGTGGGACCGTGGAAGGCATGGCCGGTCGTCTTGGGCCCGGTACCACGAGTTTTCATAATTTTTTATTATTTTTTAGGTATTTTTGATGATTTGAGGGAATTTTTCCTAATTTGAGAGAAATACCATGAAATCAAAGAATTTAATGAATTCAAGGAAAACTAATAATAAAATAATAAAACAAAGGGGCGTGTGGGACCGGCTAGGGCATGGCCGGCCGGCCAAGGCCCGGTCCCACAAGTTTTCATAATTTATTTTATTTTATTATTAGTTGATGATTTGTGCAAAATACCATGAAATCAAGGAGTTTTTTCATGAAATTAGAGAAATAATAATAATAATAAAATAATAAGAAACCGTGAGGTGTGGGGCCGGTTGGGACCAAGGCATGGCCGGTTGGCCAATGGTCACGCCCCGCACTCCTTTTCTTAATTTTATATTATTTTTTATGGATTTATCGAAGTACCATGAAACCGAGGAGTTTCCTCGAGACGAAGGAGATTTGATAAAATGAGAGAATTTTCATCAGATCATGGAAAATAATAAAAAAGCATTAAAAATATAAAACTGGCATGGGATTGGCCACGACACGGTCGGTCGGTCGTGTGTCCGTGCTCCCAGCACCCTGGTCAATATTTTTAATTATTTATTATTTTCTTCTCTATTTTGCATAGGCTCATCGTTTCGTTGTATTTTTGAAATACTCGTTCGTGTGGTGACTGTTAGCGTATCGTCGCTGAATACACCTTCACCATTTGAATCGGGGCTTACTTAGAGGTAGCTCAGACTCCCGGTTGTTGATTATTTATTACTAATTGTGGAATTCGGTGGAGAATAATTCACAAAATTGAGCAATAAGATGTTTATTATTAATTCATAGGATCAGCTGAGGATTCGACTACGAATTCAGAATAATAAAGTGAGCATTACCATTCCATGGGATCGTAGATTCGACCATATAATCGGAGTAATTAAGATTTATCTATTACCATTTATGAGACCAGTTGTGGATTCGATCATGAAATCGGAGTAATGAGATAATATAGTTATTGATATTCTATGAGATCAAGCTGTGGATTCGATCATAGAATCAGAACAATTGTTTATTGCCATTCCATGGGACCAGTCGTGGATTCGACCATGGAATAGGAGCAATTGTAGTTAGGAATAATTAACTTTGTGGCTCTATACTAGCAGAGAAAGCTGTCTAGGAGCATCAATTATCCCGATATGAGCTTATCAGTAAGTCATATCCTTTATATAGTCAGGGTAAACTCGTTGTTTGTTCCTGAAGACGTTATCGCTCTATACTAGCAGAGCAAGCTTTCTAGGAGCCGTCCATCTCGTGATACTATATAGAAATAATCACTGAAAGTGATCAGTATTCATGAGATATGTCGTTGTCCAGTCGTGAGACTACATATCTACATGTACTCTGAGAGAAAGTACTCTCCGTTGAGAATTCGATGAGAGGGTCGTGTCTCGATACTCACGTCTGATTGATGAATCAGAGCTTCGTATAATTATGAGTTTACGATTTTAACCTTTATTGAAAATCCACCATCTACACTTTTATATCCTTGTAACAGGCCACAATATCTTTTTTTGGCTGCACATTGAAAATTCCAGCTGCCCATGCCCATGCCCAAATACGCTTGGAAAATCTGCAGTGCCAAACGATATGGATAAGAGACTCATTGTCATTCTTGCACAAGCTACACCGAGTTGGCATTTCTATGCCAGTCTTCTTAATCATTTGGTCTTTAGTGGCGCAACATTCTTTCCTCCAGATCTTTCAGAACTGCAGGCCCAAAGTTGTGTTAGAGCATTGCTCGGTCGAACTCGCAAGCGTTGCTATCTCAAGCTTGTTTGTCAAGTTTAGTTAATCAAAACTATAGTCTTGATTTCTAGTCTACCTATAAGAGTTTCTGATTATGATAGATTGTATAGTTGAGCTTTAGACTTCACGGTGCTTACAACTGAATACGAAGATCTACTGAAGAACTCGAAGGAATTTCATCAACAAAAGGTATATGGAGACTAAAACTTATCTATACTAAGAAGTCTATTGTATTCTTACTTATCTCCTATTGAGACAAAAGTCGTGTATGATATAGTCTTTCGTATCATACACATTTGATATTTCGAGGTGAGTATAACTCGCTTATCTATTTCTCGAAATACGTGTTGGTGGCCTTATGTCTTAGCTACATTCATCATTATTCTTAACTTTATGTTAAAAGATGATCATGGGGAAATTTCCTTGAAATATCTTACATGATTTATGTGAGACAGTCATTTGATGTCGACTTGGAATGTTTCGTATTGATCATTCGATCACTTGAAAATTGCTTATTAGCTAACGGTGTGTGTGAGACATCCATTGTCGTCTTCTAAGAATGTTTCAATAATTGAAATGAGAGTTAAGATCTAAAACCCATTTCTGGTACATTACGGTTTGTGTACTAAGTGTGTGAACTGTTTTGATATAATTCAGTACCAGAAACTAAGTTTGCATACCCGTTCGCGAATTGTTTCAACTGTTAAGTCAGGGTACTTAAGTTTGCATACCCGTTCGCAAAATGATTTAACTGTTGAAGTCCGGGAACTAAGTTTGCATACCCGTTTGCGAACTTATTCACCTGAGTTTGGTCCGTAACTAAAGTTTGCATACCCATTTGCAAATTGTTGGTTCATGACCAATGTCTGGAACTTAAGTTTGCGTACCCGTTTGCAAACTTAAGTGGTACAAGTTCTAAAATCGGCAAACTATGATTTCATACTCATGAACAAATGCATTTATATAATAAGGAATGCAATCTTTGCAAACCGTAACTTAAATGTTCATGAATTGATTCTTTCGAATCATTATGATTTTGCTTCAATTGGATCATATATACTTCTATGTGATTGTTAACAATTTAAAAACTCTATGAAGAACACAATTATCATTGATCATCATAGTTGATCTAGATATGTTAGATGAATGTGGATTAGACAAAATTGTTCATATGGCTAACTTTGGTTAACTACTATTGAACCAACCTTATGTACACGTTTAGGTACGGTTACCCATATCTAAATGAAGTATATTTCATTTGTGTGTGACAAACTAAGTCCATCTAACGGTGGAGAGATATTGCTTTGGTTTCAAGCAAAACTTAGCTTGCATCTTAAATCAGCATTTCATCTAACGGTGAATAATGAATGCTTTGTTTCTAAGCTAACTAAGCAAACCCTAATTTGAAATATATATAAAGAAGAACTCTAGAAACTGGGAAACCTAATTCCCACACCTCCTATGTGATACTAGTTGCGTACTAGAGTCGGTTCTCCATTAACCTAGGTTTTCCCTAAAACCATTTAGGTTAACGATTTAAATACTTCATTGGGATTCTGAAGCCAGATCCAACTATTTTCTCTGTAGTTGCGTATTCTGATCTTACTTGTTTTATCATATTGAGTACTATCTTCTCTAAGATTGACTCGAGATTTATCTCCGATAGGTAAGATATAAAAAGTAACTACAAAGCTCTTTGTCTCATTCTCTGTGATTCCACAATAACTTATTCTACTATCATATAGTTAAGTTATTGTGAGGTGATTGATATTTTTAGGCTGTTCTTCGAGAATATAAGACCGGATTATCAATTGGTTCATGTGCATCTTGATTTATCATAAGACGAAACAAAAACTTCATAGGTATTTCTGTGGGAGACAGATTTATCTATCAGAATAGACATTTCTGTAGGAGAAAGATTTGTTTATAAGTCTTCGAATTTGGGTCGTAACAAATCTTAGTTGTGGACGAGATCAACTATGGGAATCAAGTGCGTAGATTCCTGCTGGGATTCAGAGGCGTAACGAACGCGACTGTACATTGATCAGTGTGAGATTGGTTAGGACTCAACTACATTCCAGTCACAAGTTGATCTTGTAGTAGGATGGTGTCTGTAACGGCTTAATATAGTGTGGTGTTCAATCTGAACTAGGTCCCGTGATTTTTCTTCATTTGCGGTTTCCTCGTTAAGAAAATTTCTGGTGTCTGTGTTATTTCTTTTCCGCATTATATTTGTTTATATAATTGAAATATCACAGGTTGTGCGTAGTTCAATCAATTGGTAAATCCAAACTTTGGTTGTTGATTGAAATTGATTGACACTTGAACATTGGTCTTTGGTACCGTTCAAGTTGTTTGTCATAATAATCAGGCTCACGAATTCTATCTGTTTGATTTGATGATTACATTGAGAAATTGAGATATAAATCTTGGATGCTTTTCCGTGATTGAATCTGACTATCCAGTTGATTCTCTTGGAATTGTATTGGAGTTATCCATACAAATTTTCGAACGAAATATTGGGTGTGGTTGTTAGACCCTCGCTTTTGCAATTAGTATCAGAGATGGCAAACACGTTAAAGACCTCACAAGTTTGTGTTTATAGGAATCTGACTCTAAGGGAAGAAGTGTTATCTTTATAAACGTACATCCAGCCTTCGAAGGCTCGAATTAATTATGGTGAAAAATTTCCATGCGTGCCTTTCTCCAAGCACGTGATTTTCAATCTTGGGTTCGTGTAGTTAATGGCTATAATCCTGCGGTTGTTACAGAAGGCGATGTAACGGTTCCAAAGGATATTGGTGCATATGATCCTGTCGGGATTCTCGCTGCAAAGCAAAATTCTGACGGATTAAATGCTGTCATCCATGCCATTACCCCATATCTTCATCACCATGTGACTACGTGCACTAAGTCTAAGATGCTTGGGATATCTTAGAAACGATATTCGAAGGAAATTCCTCTGAGAAAGAAGCTAGGCTTCAAAACCTAAATTCTGATTGGAAAAACCTTCGTATGGATGATGAAGAATCATTTGATGAGTTTAATCACAAAGTGCCTCATATTGTAAATGCATCTTTTGCATTGGGTAAGACCATTCCTGAAAAGGACATTGTGATAAAAATTCTCAGATCGTTTCCATCCAAATTCGATTCTAAGAAACATGCCATCGTTAAACGAAATAACCTTGATACACTTTCCAGGAATAACCTTGTTAGAAAGCTAAAGATCTTTGATCATGAGCTTACATCCAAAACTGGAAAGGATATTGCTTTTAAAGCACAAAAGAGCACCAAATTACTTGATAAAAGTAAAAGTGTTGGCAACTCGGTGGATGATCCAATTGAGACTGACTCTTCAGATGAAGATCTTGATAACTCAGTTTCTCTGATCACAACACAGTTTAGAGATATTCTGTTAAAGAGGAGTAAACTGTTTAATCAGAGATAAGCCTAGGTCATCAGTTAAGCCTCACGACCGTGTTCCTCCTAAAACAAAAATACTGTCGAATCTGATGATGAGGATATGACACAGTGCTTCAAGTGTAAAGGTGTTGATGGTGGTTTTTAGCTTAGGGTTAAAATCGTAAAACCTTGCATCAGATGTGACGTCACTCTGCAAGGAAACGGTGTTGCGAGTACTAACCTCTCCACCGACACATTTATTGAGCCGCTCAATATACTTTTATCCATAACACTATGTAAATTTAGGCACCTCGCCAATACGAGACTCACTAAGTACTTTCCTGTGCTATGTTCCCCAGCAGAAACCTTAATCGGTATGGCGTGACGGATTTATGTTCACTCGCAGCGGAGTAGCATGAACCTCCAAGTACCAAAGTTAAGGCCATTGCACGAAATGCTCAGACAGAAAGCACACTGCATTCTGTATATAAAGATTTTGTGTGGCAGCATACAAAATCCAGCTAATTATTGTGATAACTCGCAAAGAACTCATAAACCCAACTAATTTGCAAATTAGGGTTTCGCTTCCCGCGCAGTATGCTGGACCCCGTTGGTCGAAACCATGCTTAAACAAGCTAGGCAACCAAATCCGCCACAACGCGCTAAAAGTGCGGCCGCGCCCTAGCATGCCGGCCCTCTTACCGTTGACCAATCAGGTCGCTTCAAACCTGCCACAGTCTCAAAAAGGTCGCCATGCTAAGTTGGTTTCTAAAAACACGCCAGCTTCCCAAAAACGCGCTAGCTTCCTAAAAAACGCCAGCATGCCGCACGCGCATGCCGCACATGCCAGGTGCGCATGCCAGACGCGCATGCCAGACGCGCATGCCAGACGCGCATGCCAGACCCGCTTACCAGACACGCTTACCAGACGTGCATGCCAGACGCACATGCCAGACGCGCTTACCAGACACGCTTCCCAGACGCGCATGCCAGCGCCACTTACAACACCACGGCCACTGGAAGACCATCATGCCACGACTACTATCACGTCGCTATGCCACGACCACTGGCATGCCACCATGCCACAACTACTAGCACGTCGCTATGCCACAGTCACTGGCATGCCACCATGCCACAACTACTAGCCAAAATGAGCCTAGCATCACATATGTTATTTACTTACGGCAAACCTCTCAATTTTAACTTGCCACACGTAGCAAAGTGCTAAATGTTTTCCACGAAAACTCTCGAGACATCAAAACATGTCACAAACTGGGGGATACTCATCAGGGTATTGGTTTGGCGGTTTACGGCGTGCGGCGTGCAATACGCCCGCTACAAGAAAGTGTCATAAGAGTGAGGCGGCTAGTAATGGCAAGAAATAAGTGGTGAAACGCATCTTCATTATAGAAACATCAATTCCAGGAGTTAACCGTTACCACTTTTCCACCACTCAACCGCTTCCACTTCTTACGAGGCCAGGGTACGTTTTATTACGACTTGTATAAATAGGTTTCACCTATTTCCACCAAACGACAAGTTTTGGTCAGGAGAACAATACCACATCTTGAAATCACCTGGTAGCTTTCCATCCAGCTTACCAGTTCAACTTTCTGATGCAAGACACAAAAACGCCCACACTTCCAGAATCAATTATTCTGGTCTCAACACTTTCTTCACTTCCCTCCCTAAGACCAACCCATCTCCTTCACTTTGTGACCGAAGCAAACCTGGAACGACCATTTCTTGGTTTAGGCCAGGAATGTATAGATTGATCTCTCGAATCAAAAGTACTCCCGTGCAGTACATTGTTTTGGGTTTAGATTCGTTTCTCACCCGCACTCACACGAAATTACCGAAATCAACATAAACAATTTTCACCCACAAACAATTGGCGACCACAGTGGGAGATTAATCTCTCGGTTACAATATCAATTTTCAATTCCCGATTTCATTTTTTCAACCCCGATGTCAAGATGGTAGAACTCAGGTCAGGATCAACAATAAACCCCGAGAGCACTGGCGCCGAAATTATTCTCGGTGTTAACATTTCTCCCAGTGGTGCTAATACGCCATCTGTCAACACCAGCAACATGAAGAATGTTCCTTCAGGTGTTACACCTCCAATCACAAGAGCCAGAGCCTCTGCCGCGGAAAATGCTCCTTCAGGTGTTACACCTCCAATCACCATAGCCAGAGCTGTTGCCGCCGCTCCCAATGTTTCATCAAGTATGACACCTCCAATTGTTACCAGAACTGCAGCTACTCCGCCGCCAGGACGAGAAACTGGAGCCAGAGGGATCCGACCCTCCATTACTATTGCTGATTTGATGAAAAGGCAGGAGGTTCTCGCCAGGGCCAAAACAGACATGGCCTCAACCAAGAAGGAGGTGCTTGCTTTTTTCAAGACACTAACAGAGCGGCTTCCACAAGAATCACGCCAGCCACAGCCAATGAGTAACACATCCAATACCCCTGGCGCTAGCACCTCAATAGGCACACTTTTGTAGACGAAGAGACTCGCCCAAGAACTTCAGCTTAAATAAATCAACCGCCCAATTTTTTCACGAGAGAAGATTTGGAACGACTTCTCCGAAACCGAGACAAAAGCGACTTCATAGACATGCATCGGCATCAGCCCCCGTATCCTCCTGAAGTACAAAGAATTCCTATTCCAAGGGGTTACTCTTCCCCTCAATTCTCTCTGTACGACGGTACCGGCAATGCGCGTGAACATGTCTCTCGATTCTTGGAGTCCTGGGGGAACACGAATATAATCACGTTCTCTGTTTGAGGGAATTTCCGAAATCACTTACTGGAAGAGCATACACATGGTACAACAACATTACGCCAGGCAACGTCTCCAACTAGTCTGACATGGTTGCAGTTTTCTACAAGAAATACTTCTTTGTGTCTGAGCAAATTACCTTCTCAGATCAAGGAAGGATGTTTCAACGAAACAACGAACATCCGAATGATTTTGTCAAAAGATTCAGAATTCAAGCGCTCGATTGTCATGACCCAAACGTGACCGAACAACAATTGGTGGACTCCTGTATCAATGGCATGATTCCCATCTACCGCGCCTTACTATAGAATCTGCGATTCCAGACATTCTCTAAGCTTCATGAAGCCGCAAAACGGTCAGCCACAACAACACCAGCGTTGTTGGAAAGAACCAGGCCAACTAGAAGCGAGGACGCACGCGAAACTCGAGGAAATAGACGCTTGAGCATACAACACTGGTCCCTCCTCTGTGAGCGTGGTATACGAATGAGGAAAAAGGAAGGCTCCAACAGCAGAACAACCATCCAAACGCGCAGCGCCAGCACGACAGGTAGCTCCGTCACGGAAGACCACCGCTAAAGCTCCCATGCGACATCAAGAGGCTGGAGAAAATGTCTTGGATTTCCCATTCCCAATCGAAGAAGTGATTGAACTCTTGGAAGCACGGATCCAAGATGACGCCATCAGGATACCTCTTATCAGGCGCCCACCAACCGAAGCGAAAATGGCGAACCCCAAATATTGCCGCTACCACAGATTTGTCTACCACCCGACCAGTGACTGCAACAAGCTGAAGCATATCTTTAAAGAAAAGATAGAAGCAGGGGAGCTTCGACTAGACAATGAAGGAGTTCACAGAGATCCACTTCTAGTCAGGAGTTGCATGGTCTCTGGGGACTCCGTACACAAAACTGTGCAATCCATGATGCAACATGTGTGCGAAATTCTCTACCTCTCCAAGGAACAACATCAAGACATCTTCACGGCCCTTAATCGTGTTGTATCGGGCAAGCGACTCTTTCCTACTGAAGAAACCACACCAGAACTCCAAACTCTCCCAGGAAGCGGTGCTGGAAAATACAACTGCGGACTGCTGACTACAGTTCATCTGAGGAATGCCAAGCTCGATAACACATTCATCGACGTGGATTCTGACTTCAACATCATTACTACAAAACTCTAAGAGTTGCGGGAGTTTTGAAGCAAGAGGCTACCCATTCCCCAACCATGGTCAAAAACTTGGAAGGAGAGGCGATAGACGCGTATGGCTACATCAATCTTGAAATCAAGGTGGAAACACTCTAACACACGACAAATTCTACATTGTCAAAGAACTCTCAAGCTACGACATGATTCTGGGGCGCACGTGGGTACACGGTAACAAAGCAAAGTTAGAGGTATCCCCTCTGCTGATGTCGATGCCCGAGATAATTTCCAACAAGTCGTCCAACTTTGAAGATTACATGCTGCCTATCAACAACTTACCAATGTAACTTAATTGCCTGGAGAAAGCTCGTCGATGTTCATCCGCATATTCCGAACACAAGTAAGTCTGGTTAAAAAATCTTTTCTGCACCCAGTCACCTCTCCTCTCGGCCAAGCATGGGGACTCGGTCCGATTACCAACCCAGGCGTCATTAAGAGATGTGAATGGGATGTTGAGCATGTCAAGTACTTTGTCAAAAATTTGGAAGCTATCACATCCAAACATGACGAGTTCAATCAAGTGGTTGCGCAACGCTCCAACCCATTTCAAATTGGAGATGTAGTAGTCAAGATGACCTCGTTTCAAGTTGGGAACATAACAGTAAAGATGGCCACTAGACCCGGTCCGCCTAAAGAAAAGGAAGACGAGCCATATCTGGTGGCAGATGTTATCTTGGGTGGTTACTGCAAGCTCATCAATACCGACAAATTGGAAGGTGTCACGATTGACTCGCGATGGCTCAAACCCTTCAATACCTAAAATGCTGTACTACCTTCACCTCCAGCGTTCTCCTTCAGCATTTCTTTCAGCATTTTCCTTTTCATGCAATGTTTGTAACTCCTCAAAAATGATTGCACTGCTTGCATTCATGAGTAGAATTTTCAATTCCAATTAAAGAACATCTTTCATTGAAAAGTTTTCCCCTTAAAGAAAAAATACCAAGTAAACCTAAAAATCTCACAGAGTCATTATCCGTCAATTGAAAACCAGAGAAATCAAACCACCATAAAAATACCTATTCAAAAATACTCAAGAAGGAAATATGCAAGGAAGACGATCATCATGCGACAAAACAGATATCTTCTTCAAGAATATTCTGCTCCAAATCTCAGAAACAGTATGAAGGTTTTATTAATTCATTCAAAGATGTGAAACCATAAAGGCTGAATGACGGAATGTTACTTGACGAAACCCTAACTCCACCATGAAAGCAAGAAAGTAAAAGCAAACTTCTGGAAAGTCAAAAGAGGCTACACGTTAAGAAGAAATAGCAAAAGTGGAAAAATTGGTCGTTAACGGGAGACGTCTGGATCAATAGCGCCTTCATCAGAGCTTCTTCAAGCACTCTCCCCAGCATGCTTTCTGATAGCAAACGTTCCATCCAAACGCCGCCTCGGCAGCAGCAACCTCGGCGTTCCATCCAGAAGCCGCTTCAACAGCAACAACCGCATCGTCCCATCCAGAAGCTACCACAGCAGCAACCTCCACTTCCTGTCTGGCGTTTGCTTCAACAGCAGTCCCAGCGTATGTTTCCGTAGCTTCTCCAGTTGCTCCAGCATACATTGCCTACGTCTCCTCGTCCGCCTTGACAGCATCCTCAGCGTTTGCGTCAACACCCCTGACAGCAGTTTCAGCGTCCACTCCAGAAGTTGTTTCAGTTTTTTAAATCGTGTCGATGTCTTCCCCATGAGCCTTTCCAGCTACTTCTTGAGGATGTCCCGGTTCTTCCGCGTCAAAGTCAAGGATTACGATACCATCATGGACAGGGTAATTAAACTGGTCCTCACCTAAAAGTTTCATGGACTCAGTCTTCCGCCGCTTCAACCGAGCGGAGAATCGTTCAGACCTAGCAATGGGTTGTAGAAAAGCTTTGTTGCTCTGAGATCTCCCGACAAGAAGGGATTCTTCATCGTGCCTCCACCTTTCCTCCATATCCACTGAAGCCAAGAGAGTCTGAACACACATCCACACTCTACATAAATGGGCGAGAGAAATGTATCGTATAATCTCATCAGCCTCACTGAACAGAGAATCAATTCTGTCTAATACCTCCTCATGAGAAGAAGACTGGTTTTCGTCGAGTTCAGAATTTCTTTTCGAAGAGGTACGATCATCACTGAAAGATCCCATTATATGCTACAATTTTTTTACCACGTTTGTACCAGCAATCTACATGACGAGGAAGACAAAGTGGAACTAGGGGAATAAACACGGTACAATACCTGTGGGGTAGATGGACGCGATTTTTATGATGATTTGTATGGGAGAAGGATTCAGGGTCACCTCTTAAATTCAACAGATAATCTTTTACCAGTCGTGAATTAAGGCTTCACACGCGTGATACCAGCTGGATTAGATATTTCTTATACGGAACAATTAGGGTTTGGTGTCCGAGTCATTCTGACTTAGCCCGCGACATCCTCCTATCCCAAGCGCGCGTCTCAAGACAACACCATCGTTTTCGCGCCTAGCCAGCGTCATCTCCGGGCCAAGCCTTCCACGCTCAAGCCAAGTCGCGTCCAAGCCGTGTCCAAGCCGAGCCGCGTCCGAGCCGCGCCAAGCCAAGCCATGTCCAAGCTAGCCACGCCATACGCTACTTCATCTAGCCGCCCATACGCTACTTCAAGCTAGCGGTACCAACGACCCATGGCCAAGATGAATCTATGCAAAACCCGCCAGGACAAGGATCACGGATTTCTCATGCCTTCCACTAAAGGTTAGTTAAATTTCCTTGGCGATCTCTTCACATGTTGCTCTCTCGATTTTGCTCTCGCCTGTCACCATCTCATGCTTACCCCGTAACAATGCCACTGTTGGACCTTGTACCATCCTTAGCCAATCCTTGATAATTCATTAGAACACATGCATCAAATACCCTTCTTTTTAGTAGGGCATGCCGAACCCTTTGATTGTTGTGAACTTCTAACTTTACTTCGACCTCTAGTTTGTAAAGTTTCATTAGTCTCTGTGGGTGGTTTGGATTTTCCATCCTTCTTGTCCAAAGCATCACGCTTTTTCTTTTCATCATGTTCCTTCTTCTCCCGTGTAGCTTGATCGGCTTCACTTCCCTATTCCAGTTTTCCAGCTTCACTCTCTACAACATCAGATCTTGATTAATTGTTTTTCCAGGATTTGGATTGTCAGTAGCAAGCTCCTCCCAAAATTCCTCCTCCTCAACTCTCTCCTCAGTTCCAGTTTCAAACCTATTAGATGTCTCAAGTCCATCTTGACTCTTAACCGGTGATGGCCTTCTTGTTGTTTTACTAACTAAAACCATGGTTATCTGTGATTTTCTTTAACGCAAAATTTGTTGGTAAAGTGCCAGTGCCAATATTCTCAATGCGTGTGTCATTTGCGGTGCCTTTATTTTTATTCTCCCCGGCTTTCTTTTTTCTCTCCGTAACTAATTTTTTCGCCTTCTCCAACTTTTCCAAAGTATTGGCCTGTTCAATTCTTGCTAAATCAGCCACATCAACTAGCTCACTAGCACTTTTTCTGCTCTCATCATATGCTTTAAAAGCATTTTCTTTATCCAAAACTTTTAAACCAACATCAACATTACTACCACCAATAACCACATCGGGTTTAGGTAACGCGCCAAGATTACTGTTTTCTGAAGCTACGTAAACATTCCGCAGAGTATTTACCTGGCCTACTGCACCATCATTTCCCTACGATGTTGTGATATCATTGCGCTGGGATGTTGTGCTATCATTGTGTAGCGAAACCCTGCCACCTTTGATGCACTGAAAGCATCATTACTTTTATTCTCCAAGTAAGTGTTGATGCCTGTAAAAACAACCCCTTTTCCTTTTCCCGTGACAACCCCAGGATCAACCACATGTGTTGATTACGGATGATTAGCTCGATATTTTGGCACTCTTTTCTTAAGCCACTCGTTCTTCAACTCCGCCATCTGATTTAAAAAAACTTGTTTATTGATAGGATCAGTTTCAGAATCAGCTTTCTTCTTCAAGTCATTATATTGTTTATGGTTGCATTAACTCTTATCATGGCCAACAAATTTACAATGATCACAAAATTTAGGCATGCTTTAAATATCAACACCTTGTCAAAATCCTTCTTCACCTTTAGGATCAATGATGAATTCATATTTGATTGGCTCTGCAAAGTTAATATCTACCAGGACACTAGAAAAGTATCCGTATTCATGTCTTAATGTTCAGGCATCAACAACGACAGGTTTTCCAAGAACCCTAAATATATGAAATAAGCACTCTTCATCTCAAAATTCAATTGGAAAAAAAAGGAAATCTGCACCATACCATTTCCCTAGTGATTTTCTCTTTCTCTGGGTCGAACATGGGTGTCCATTCCTGCACCTTCAATTGTTGGCCTTCAATTCCTGATTGATGATAGGGTTTCCAAAACCGAACTGGCCTGGAACCGATTGATTCAGGCTTGGTCCCGTGTCCTAAAAATTGTCCCCGTTAATAAATTAGATACCCTCCCGGGTACCCATTCTTTTTTTTATCCTTTTTTTTTATGTAGCAAAATTCAAAATATTTGTTTAGTTTTGGTTACGATTTTTTCTCATTTTGTATCTTTTTCTTACATTTATTAAACTTTAATTCGACCAAATCCAATTTAAAGGAGTTTAGATGCAGTCTAGGGACCGTTATACTATGCTACAAAAGAAACTTTATTTTTGGGTTCGAAGTCGATACATACTCGAGGTTTTTATTGGGTTTGGATCCTGGTTAGAAACCAGACCCGAACTTTGTCGGGAGTCACCCCTCCGAAATTGGGTTCGAATCCTGTTCAATTCTTGCTAAATCAGCCGCATCAACTAGCTCACTATCCCTTTTTCCGCTCTCATCATATGCTTTAAAAACATTTTCTTTATCCAAAACTTCTAAATCAACATCAACATTACTACCACCAATAACCACATCGGGTTCAGGTAACTGATAGGTGTTGTAAAACACCTAATTTCATATTTAGTATTTATGCTTTCTTTGCTATTATCCTTGTGAATTGCGTATCTTATGTTTATTTTTGAGTGTTTAGGTACTTTGAAGTCACTTGGAGCAAAAGAAGGAGAAAACATTCATTTGGAGCGTAAAGGGGAAAAAAGAGTCAATTAGCGTGCAATTGCTATTGGAACAGGCTAAGGTGCCCGAGAATGAGGTAAAGAATCAACTGTCAGTTCCTCAAAACTGACAGTTGAGTGAGAAAGGAATTAGCTTGTCAGTTCTGCGAAACTGACAAATCAAATATGAGTTTGGTTGGCCGTGTTGATCTGCTGGGTGCCAATATCAATTCTCATCATTACTGAGACCTAAGAGAAATGCTTTCTCATTCATTTTTGTGCTGCTGTGTTTCAAGGTGGTCTGAATTTAGAGAGAAAAGAAAAGAAGCAACATCTCAGTTGCTGAATCAATTCAAGAATAAACCAGAGAGATTCAGGGGAAGAAAATGGAAGAGATTGAATGGATATTAACCAGTTCCAAGGCTGAGAAGACCAAGGATCTTTTACTGTTCATATGGGGTTTGTGTGATGAATTTCTGAGCTTGTGAAGAACTGAAAGAGAGATTTGAAGTGCAGATGAAGAAACTAGGGTTTCTGAAGCTGAATTGGGTGTTCTTGGGTTCACATAAGGATCTGTCAATTTCATTTTGGTTCAGATTCAATAAAATTGGAGGTTTTGGTGATGAGGGTTTGTGAAATTAGAAGATGGGTTCGACAGATTGAAGTGGGTATGCGTTGGATTTGGTAGAGAAGATGAATTGTAGGATATCGATGGTGGTACTGGATTCATGTTGGTTGAAGAATGTTGCAGTTGTGAACTGGAATGAAGGCATTTGAGCAACTAGATATGGTGTTACTGTGTATGAGAAACTGCAGACGCATAGAAGCCGCAGTTGAAGATTTCAGAGTTGATGGTACATGAGATACAAGAGGGAATCTGAAGTTGCAATGTATTTGTTTGGTTGCAGCTGAGTTGATGGCATATAACAGGTGCAGGGAACTGAAACTGGGGAAGATTGAAGCTACAGAATGAGCTTAGATGAATGTTAGGACTTAAACCAGTTGAAGCCTTGAGCTGGTGAAGTGCATGACTTTGGATCGCAGCTGCAGTTTTGTGATGGAGGTGGCAGTAGGTCTAGTGATGGGTTTGCTTGTTGCAGCTCTAAGCTAAAATGCAGGTGGGGTTGTTGGTTTAATTACAATGCAGCTGCTGGTGGTCGAGCTGTGAGATGAATTTAGGGTTCTTGAGAGGATGAGCTGATGATGGCTAGGGTTGCAGTCACGAGATTAAGAAGATACTATTGATGGTGCAGTTGAGCTGAATTGCAGTGGAGAATGGTTCAGTTGTGGTGATTGCCTGGAGTTTGAGATTTATAGAGAAGTGGAGAATGAATGGTTATTAATATTGCAGAGAGCTAGGCTGTTCTTGGTGCTAAGAATGGAAGAAGTGCAAGACTCAGGAAATGGTTGTGGTGGTCAACGGATAACTGGTGGTACTGTGGTTGCAGGATTGAACTTAATGGAGATGTTGCAGGTGAACTGGGACTGTTCTGCAGCTAAGAGTTGGAACTGGTGTTGTTTGGTGATGTTTGTTGATGTGTTGCTCCAAGATTGAATCGATAGAAGGTGCGAGCTGGTATGAACTGCAGGCGGTATTAGTGCTGTTGTAATTGGTTTACAAGCTTGGGCTCAAGGGAATGATGCTGGAATTGAATGCGCTGGTGGATTTAAGCGGAACTGGGATTACAAATGGAGTTAAATCTACAGATACTTGTGCTAATCTGAGGTTGCAGTTGCAGCTGCTGTAGCTGTGAGAGTTAGTGGAGTTATGGAATGAATGCGTTGCAGGTGATGGGATTGGAAGATCTGGGGTGCAGTTGTTGTTGCAATCAAGAGGAGCTGAAATGATGCTGGTGGTAGTGCGGTATGCAGCGACTGGTACTTGGTATGATGAAGTGAAGTTGGCAGTGTAGTGGACTGAGCTACTGAGAAGAAATGCAGATGATGGAAGTGATGTAGCGCAGTCATGTCGCAACAAAGGGTTAGGCCTGTGAAAGCAACAACTTTGGCCAAGACCAGTCAGTTACTGAGTTAGACACTGACTCAGCTCACTCAGCCTTCAACTCGGTCTGACTTCTGAGTTGACCCGAGTTGACCTGTCTGAACAGTTTTGACCGGTGACTTTTACAGTCACCTGAGCACTTCTCTGACGATTTCTCCGGCCAAGTTCCGACCATTTTACCAGTTTTCCGGCGACTACTTATGGGACATATTTTCTACTTGGGTTTTTCTGACTTATGGGCTTGTTGGACCACTTGGACTTTGGGCTTTGAAGACCTAGTTTTGGAAAGAAGAGAAGCTACAAAAGGAGAAAGTTTTTATTTTTGGAGATCACGTATTTTTTACTTGGAGTTTTGGAGAGCGGCGAGTAGGGTTTGCTTTCGTTTATTTTTCATCTTCTTCATTTCATTTTTGATTATGATTATGATGAACTCAAAAGTTATGAGTAGCTAAATACTATTATTGGTTATGGGATAAAGTTGATTTCACAATATGATATTGTTTCAATGAATTAGTTTTGTCTCAACTTTATTGTTTATGATTCATGGTTTATATTGTTATATGATTTGATTGTTTGTTTGGTTGAGTCCGGAATCAATCTGATTTGCATTCATTTCTAAAGCTATATTAGGGTTTTCAATACGAAAAAGTTGTTTATCCCTGATTCTAAGTAGCATAATTGTGGGTAGTGCTTGTAGTGATATATCCTAGTAGTCACAAATGAATCATAACCTTGGTTAAATTGAATTAGTGCTTTTACACGTTTGATTGCCTTGATTAGTCTTATTCCATAGAACTTAGTGCTTTTAGGAGTTAAACTTAATTGTACTTTTACACTTTAGGTTGCTTTCTAGGAAGAATTCACATATGCATCTTTTAATGTGGTTGTGATGAAATCAGGTAATTAGCGGGATATACTTGCGATCAAGGTATCCTAGGACTATTAATAAATGAGAGATTAAAATTCCAACTCTAGTCATTGATGAAAATACATGTTTGTGAATGATATTATCACGTGACCAATATCTTCTTCTATTGATTATTCCAATTATTTACTTTGCTTTCAATTATTTTTATTTCATTGATAAACAAAAATCCCCCCTTGGTTACTTAAGAAACTGAAAATTGCATAATACCAATTGCCTCTCTGTGGAAACGAACTCTTTCTTATCACATACTTCATTCATTTTAGTTAAGTAAGAAAGTGAAATTATTTTTGACGCATACGACAGCGATCAGTAACGCGCCAAGATTGCTGTTTTCTGAAGCTATGTAAACATTGTGCCGAGTATTTACCTGACATGTCGCACCATCCTTGCCCGACGATGTTGTGCTATCATCGTGCTGGGATTTTGTTCTATCATTGTGTAGCGAAACCTCTGCCACCTTTGATACACTGAAAGCATCATTACTTTTACTCTCCAAGTAAGTGTGAATGCCTGTAAAAACGACCTCTTTTCCTTTCCCCGTGACAACCCCAAGATCAACCACATGTGTTGATTACGGCCAAGTAGCTTGAGCTTTTGGCACTCTTTTCTTACGCCACTCGTTCTGCAACTCCGCTATCTGACCAAAAAAGCTTGTTGTTTGATGGATCAGCTTCAATACCATCTTTCTTCTTCAAATCATTATATTGTTTATGCTTGCATTCATTCTCATCATGGCCAATAGATTCACAATGATCACAAAATTTAGGCATTTTTCAAATATCAACACCTTGTCAAAATCCTTCTTCACCTTTAGGATCGATGATGAATTCATATTTGATTGGCTCTGCAAAGTTAATATCTACCAGGGCACTAGCAAAATATATGTATTCATGTTTTGATGTTCTAGCATCAACAAAAGCATTTCTTATCCCAAAATTCAATTGGAAAAAAAAAGAAATCTGCACCATGTCGTAGCCTTGGTGATTTTCTCTTTCTCTGATTCGAACATGGGTGTCCATTCCTGCACCTTCAGTTGTTGGCCTTCAATTCCTGGTTGATGATAATGTTTCCAAAACCGAACTGGCTCGGAACTGATTAATTCAGGCTTGGTCTCGTGTCCTAAAATTGTCCCAGTTAATAAGTTAGATACCCTCCCGGGTTCCCATTTTTTTTTTTCAAATCTTTGTAGCAAAATTCAAAATATTTATTTAATTTTGATTTTTTCTCATTTCATATCTTTTTCTTACATTTATTAAACTTCAATTCGACCAACTCCAATTTAAAGGAGTTTAGATACAGTCTAGGGACCATTATAATATGCTATAAAAGAAACTTTATTTTTGGGTTCGAAGTCGATACGTATTGGAGGTTTTTATTGGGTTCGATCCTGGTTAGAAACCAGACCCGATCTTTGTCGGGAGTTACCCCTCCAATTGTACCCAGATGAAACCGAACTCACTGACATTAACTGTTGTTCAGTCAAGACCCACTACTTCCCAAATAGGGTTCATAGCTTCTTAGATTTAGGTTTAGTTGTGTTTAGATAATGCTGAATCATGGGAGAAAATGGAGAGGGCAAGATGGAGGTATCAAGTACTTTCAAAGAAAACCATCTGCAGGGGGAGGTTGTCAAGTCACAGGGGGAGGAGATGTACAAAGGCAACACAGGGGATGGGGTCGGGCCAATGACAGATTCAGCACTAGCCAAAAAGCTGAAAGCAACTCTTTTAGAAACAATGAGGAGTGACACCTGACAAAAACGGGCGTAATGATGTTTAAGAACAGTCGCGTTTTCAACTTCTATTTGGGGGAAAACTGTGTAAAACAGTTAAAAACGGCTTCTACTGCTTTCCCGTACATAGTTATAAGTTATAGAAATGATGATGGTCCTACAATTGCAATGTAATGAGTGAACTTCTGTTACAGTTCCAGGCCCAGAAGTCACTACAAAAACAACCATCATAACGAGACGACGGAAGTACACCGATATAGATTGGGTTGGTGACTGTTTATACGAAATTCACTGACTTTAATTTTCACTTTCTGCTCTAATCTGGTTCCTACATGTGATCATTCTGCCAGTTCTTGTACTACTGTTTCCACTTCCCATTACAATAGATATTCATTCATTCCAGAATCTAGATCCACTTCAATCTGATGATAACCCTTTTTCTCTTGACAGATTTAAATAGAATAAAATGAAGCTCACTTAAACGTGAACAATATCTCTGGTAAGAAGATATTACAACTTTTGATGAAAGAATTAAACAAAACAAAACAAAACAAAATTTTCAGAGTTATAGCCATTGCAGAATCAGAGAGCATAAGATTTGCATGTGCAAATACTGGGCCTTTCCCTGAGCATCACTACTGCTCACTACTGTTAACTGCTAATTAAGTAATCTTAATTAATTTATTCAAAAGATACTGTGTATATATATATTTTCTTTTCTGTTTCAATTTTAATCATTTTCTTTTTCTTCAAATTTTTTTTTAATCATTTTCTTTTCTTTTCCATCTAAAGACTTAAAGGTCTAGACAAATAAAACTCTCACATTGAACCGTGAGGAAACTCTCGCTTTCAATTGGCCGAAATAGATCTTTTTTGAGTTTTGTGAAACGAGTGTTTTGGTGAGGACACTTGGCAACGCATAATTGGATTGCAAAAAAATACAAATCTAAAAAGAAAATAAAAAAACACGTAACTTACCGTGTTTGGTATTCCATAAAAGACTAAATTCAATTGGGAAGTCCTGAACCTACCATATTTGGACTCAAAACTACATTAGGAATCCAAAACCTCTTACCGTGAAAGTGTGGAATAAACGGTTATTGTTAACCTACCCAATATATGCTTATGGAGTAGTGGGTGTACAGGTCCGCAACTGAAGAAAAACCATGTGCATAATTTCGAGCAAGTCATGCCATGGATAAGAGTTTGATCGCATTAATGATGCATGATGTAGGAAAGTTATGAGTGGAGATGGTTAATACTGAAAACAAAGCACAAGCTGATACTGCTATCGTGATCTTTGTATCAAGCCTTAAAATATTAAAGAAAGGCAAACACCTCCCATTAGGATTCTAACTAAAAATCTCCGTCAAACTCACCAAGGATTGAACTCATGATCTAATCGTCTGACTGTTCATGTGAGTTTATAGTCACTATGGCTTAGCCTTCGACAATGTAGCTAAAACATCTCATTAAAAAATTATTTGGTTATGATTGATCTACCTACTTTGGCAAGTCGCCATGACACCCATATATAAGACTGACCAGAATTTATAGTTGGCTAGGGATTAAATATTTTTGCTTACCAATGTGGCCACAAGGCGCGACAATTTTTTTTCAAACCAATGGCATAATTCGCATTGATAACTAGAATATACCTGTAAAATACTAGATAGATAGATAGATAAATAATAGATTGAAAACGAACAAAATTTATAGCAGAACGGAGAAAGAAATTCGTGGTTTATGATTATGAAATGAAAAATAAAAATCCCTAAATGTGGCTTTTGTGAAACGAGAATTTTGGCGAAGACACTTGACAACATATGATTAGTATAAAAATTACGGTTTCAAAAGAAAAACTTAACTTACTCTGTTTGGAATTTTTTTGGAAGTCCAAATTCTATTCGGAAGTCAAGTATAAAGAAAAAACCCAAATATTTCACAAATATTTTCTACCAAGATAAATAAACAAAATTCGCACATATTTCCTATCTTTTCTCCACTTATTTAATATATTAGGTCCGCCACGCTAAAATAAAAAATGTATCGTCACGGGGCAGGACGAAATCACGTACATACCAAATTAATAATGCATCTTCATGGGACGGAGCCCGCGCACACCTAATCAAAAAGAAAAAGGCACAAATCTAGTTGTTTTAAAGTATTAATGCTTTTTCAGTAGTGGTGGCATGATCAACAGGGGCGGAACTACAGCCAGACAAGGGCTGGCTTAAGCCACCACTGAGAGCCCAAAAAAACTTGTTTTCCACTACCTATTTTAGTTGGGCTGTTAAAATTAAGCCCACGTACTAGGCTTAAGCCACCCCTAAAAACCCAAAGCTACCCCTAGGTTATATTTCCAGTTCCGCCAATGATGATCAAACAAAGTTTTCTTTTTAGTTTCTATACACTAGCTAGGATTTGTCTTTTCTCGTCACACTAAATTCAAATCCATTTTGTTAGTTTAACCAAAGCTTTATATATATTGATTAAGTATCAAGCAAAATTTTGATGACAACTTCTCTGATATTTTTCTATAAAGAACCTGGATTTAATCAGTAGATATTTTTAGATGTTGTATATAGTAGCAACGTGGCGTGTGTTAAGATGATAGTGGTGGTGATGATCAGATTCTCTCAGTCGGGCTTCTGTTTATGCAACAAAAAGAAAGCTTTCTTCTTCAATCAATAAAACTGGTTGACGAAGAGTCCCTTTCATTTTTAATGGAGCCAAACGGGCCCTTGCTTCTTTAAAGCTGACATTTCTTTTATTAAATAACTGCAAATGTTTTCAACAACTTTTCTCACTTCACTTCTCGTGGATGGATTTGTAGTGGTATCACACTGACCGAGGGGTATCACATGCGCTGCACGTAGAAACAGATTTTATTATGTACGAGCTCAAAGCTCCCGTTCCCCACACACTAGTACACTACTGTACAATGGGAACTGATTGGATGTTGCAAAACAAATTAAGGTATGAATCGATTTGCCTGTTATAGGAGAAACCTGGTAATTAACTTGTTACAGATTAGTATTTCACCGTTTGGAAGTAGGTTCCGTTGATATGTTTATTTTGAATCCATGGTAACTAAATAAGTTGGACAATGTCATTTTTTTGACATACCACTTGTACGCTGGTAGCGACGCGGTGTGTTTCGGTCTTTCTTTTCTCCCCTGATTTTACTATGGGTTCCCTGACAGTAAAATCATCTCTCAAAATTCAAAATGAGTTTGCTCACAAAGTTAAAGTTTTTCTTCTTTCCTTGTTAAATGCATTCTTTCATTTCTTTTCTCATCTGTAGATAATATTCCTAGTTAATTGAGTTGGCAAACAAACTCTTTACTCCATGTTGTGTGCTTATTTTGTTACAAGATTATGCAACTCATTAATGACTACTCATTCCAACAATTAATCAATTAAACCATAAAACATCCTTAACTTAAGAGACTAACATTTTCTTTTTGTATGATATGGATGTTACTTGTATATCTTTGGTTCTTTGTAATCACTCATGTGATGTAAACTTGTCAACAATAACAGTTGGTCCCATATTCTTAAAGAGCAACTTGGTCTCTACTGTGTAAATCTAACTAGGCCTATAGTTTTTAGCCCCTTAAAAGATCTCCAAAAAGCAACCCAACTTCTAAAAGCTAATAAAGTTATCATGAGATTTTCACATTCAAACTCGGGCATAAGAGTTATTTAATGATCGTCATCAGACTCAGGCATTCACGAAATCCATCTACATTGTTAAGGTGGACAAATGATCAAGCAATGTAGTTTGTTCAAATCCCACTTTCTGTCTCCCAACTGGTTTCACTTTAACTGCCCTGATATTTAGAAGACAATGCACGGGTCATAAAATACCAAGCGAAACAACATTAGAAGATCATAACCATCAATTTGCATTGAAACAACCACACTGCATATGGCAATGTACAAAAAGTAAATCTATGTTTATAACAAATTTACATAGATGGAGCATCCCACTAATCCATTGAGTGAGTGATGTATATATGTAATTCATGTACAATTTTTTTTTTCATACTAATCAGAAAGTGATCAAACATCTGAAGAGACAAAACCAAGGTAATCGATGAATAGAGAGAAAGTAATGAAGAGCACCCAAGGCAATCGAAGAATAGAGAGAAACGTACTCAGCTACAATGCTACAACCTTTCAGCGAAGCCCATTCAAATAACTTTTTTTCTTTCAAAGAAAGTCTTTAAATGCCATAATTGCAGATCAGCAACACCCAAGCAAACAAACAACGATAACATACTCAGCAAGGCCATTCTTGAGTTGGTTGATTGGTTAAGCATCTGCATTTCCTCCTCCCTTAACCACAAAGAATACAAAGGGTTAATCATCTTCTAATCAAATCATGAGTTCTAACTTGTGAAACGAAGATGCCACATATGTACCTTTCTCTAAGGTTCTTCATGCTTTCATGGATAGATAGGATCCATTCCTCCAGCTTTTTCAATTCTAGTTCAGTGAACTGGAAGATAGTGGTGTAAGGCATCAGGATCATAACTAAAAAAAACTTTATATACATACCACACTCATTGTCCTGAGATTTACTTTTCAAAATTGGGGTTTGCTTTCTGATTTGGACCACTAACTGGATGAGTCTTGTGTTACAAGTTATACAAATATAAAAAGAACCATTTGACCAATCAGGGATGAACCTAGGATTTCTTCTTGGGTAGGGCTCTGCATTTGGCGGCCAAAGGGTGCGCAACTTTTTTTTAGAAAAGCGGTAATAATAGTTCAAGCATTTCTATGATATTGGTAGGGCATTTTTTCAAAATAGAGATAGAGATATACGTATAGGTTCAACAGGATACATATCCTCTCAAGTGAGCCGCACTTCACATCAGTTAAGACTGAGTGCACTAAATTTCAATTTAGTACAATATTAATTCTAATTCTCCGGTGTCAAAACAAAAAAACTCTAATTCTTTCAATTCGATAAATGAAATTGATAATCACATGGGATACTTTAATATTCAGTGGGCTCAGACTAAAAACTTGATCATAACATCAGTACCTAAGAATTTTGGGCCAATATGGGGATGAGCTACAAAGATATCCCGTAGAAAGATCTGTAAAAAGAATCTCATGTAAATAGAAACTACTCCAGCGAAATCCTTGAACTGCGAAATAAACCTTCATGAAAAGTTCACTACACTGTAAAATAAGAATTTGCACTATGCAACCACCCAAATTGACCAACAAGAAGCAAAGGATGGAATTTCCACAACTTAGTATGGAAATCAAGAGAGAGTGAATGGAAGAGTCTAAACCACTCAGATAGTAAACCCCTAACTTTAGACATTAACTTTGTACATGCAGCAATACCCTCAAAGGGAGAAAATATCTAAACATTGTTCATGAATCATTAAACACTATTCCTACTATGCACAACCATATGTACACAGACTATATGTATGTGAACAATTCTTGTACTCACATACTACACAGCCTTATGTAACCTGACCATGAGACTTATATTTCAACACTCCCCTCAAGCCGTAGATATTTAGCATACCAAGCTTATCAAGGAAAGTGTTAAATGGTCGACACGGAACTCATTTTGTCAAAATATTAGGAATCTAATTTTCAGTTCTAACAAAGGGAGTGCTGATGAGTCCTTCATTCAATTTCTCTTTAATGAAATGTTTATCAACTTCTACATATTTGGTTCTATCATGTTCAACTGGATTATGAGCAATGCTAACGGCAACCTTGTTGTCGCAATATAACTTCGTAGACCTTTAGGGCTCACAGATCCCGAGCCTTAACCATAAACTCTACTTCTGCACTAAATCTAGCTAAAACTGCTTCTTGCGGCGCCAAATTACTAGGTTTCCTCCCACAAAAGCACAATAGCCAGAGGTAGATCTATGATCAATCATAATAACTTCATGAACCCAATATCTGTCAACAATATTCTTAACAATAATAACTCATAGATTCCGAGTCATAACCCTAAACTCTGGTTGTCAACAATATTCTTAACAATTATAACTCACAGATTCCGAGCCATAACCCTAAACTCTGTTTATGCACTAAATCTGGCTATATCCGCTTCTTGCGGCGCCAAATTACTAGGTTTCCTCCCACAAAAAAATAATAGCCAGAGGTAAATCTATGATCAATCAAGGACCCTGCCCAATCTGCATCCATGTATGCCCCAACCTCCATGTAGTTATTCCTAGAAATAACAACCCTTTTGCTGGTGCAGACTTTAGACAGCGAAGTATTATATACACCACAACCATATGCGTCTCCCATGGAGCATTCATAACCTGGCTTACAACACTCACATAGTATGCAATGTCAGAACGAGTGTGAGACGATAAATTATTTTTCCCACTAGCCTTTGATACCTTTCTTTGTCCGCGCAGTGTCGTGTGCTTTTCCCAGCTTCTGATTTGGTTATATTGGTGCGTCAGTAGGCCGGCAGCCTAACATCCCTGTCTCGGCTAGAAGATCTAAAACATATTTCCTTTGGGAGATGTAAATACTCTTTTTGATCTTCCACTTCAATTCCTAGAAAGTAGCACAACTCTCCTCAGTCCTTTATCTAAGATTCTACCTTCCCCATTTCTTCCACATCATCACCTGTCATTATAATGTCATCCACATAGAAAATAAGTATGGTGATTTTTCCTTCCATGCACGTTTGAGGAACAGGATACGATCTGCCTGATTTTGCCGAAATTCATATCTTAACATACTTTGGGTGAACTTGCCAAACCATGCCTTGGAGACTCAATTTGCATACTTTTCCTTCATTAGTGGTTGTTTTCGGAAGGAATGTCCACGTATACTTCCTCTTCCAAATCACCATTAAGAAAAACATTCTTCACATCGAACTGTTAAGTGGTCATTCCTTGTTTGCTGCCAAAAATAACAAGACATGAATCGTGTTCATCTTAGCAACGGGTGCAAAGGTTTCTTGATAGTCAATTCTATAAGTCTGAGTATAACCCTTGGCTAATAATCTTGCTTCATATCTCTCAATAGTTCCATCAGACTTGAATTTCATACCAACTTGCAACCAACCGTCTTTTTTCCTTCAGGTAGCTCGACCTCATCCCATGTGAAATTCTCTTTTAGAGTTTTCTTTTCTTCCATCAGAGCTTGCTTCCATTTTGGATCAACAAGAGCATCTTCAACCCTTGTAAGAATTGTAACAGATGATAATTTGCAAAACCAGCATAAGAAGGAGACAGATGATAAGAAGATACAAAATTAGAGATTAGATGATCAGTAGAATATCCATATCGAGTCCGAGGCATGCGAGTGCGACTAGGATACCTATTTTCCACAAAATTTGTGGATCATCAGCTGAATGTACACCTACAACATTTCTGGACTCATCATCTAAAAGATCATCTTCATTTGCTCTTAAGGTAGCTTCAGCAGGAACTTTAGAAGGTTCTTGTTCGAATTTACTTGCTACCTGAGGAGCTGTATCTTTTCGTTTGTAAACCTAAAGCTGCGGAATAACCTGAGGTTGAGGAGCCATGCCTAATGAAGTACATCTTTCCTTAGTTACTGATCAAGGAATATCAAACCAAGGCTGATCATCTTTCCTTACCCCTTGAAGAGAAGCATCTGAATACCCTAAGAAGTAGGCTTGATCTTCACAAAAGTTACACCCTCAGATACATAGATCTTTCCCGTAGGAGGGTGACAATACCTGTAGCCTTTTTGAGTAGCTGAATATCTTGAGAATATACATCTAAGAGCTATCGGATCCAGTTTATTTTGATCTTTTTTATGGACATGAGCATAACCAACACACCCAAAAACCTTTATTAGAGCAGGTGTGAGGTTGAAGTGAAAGGCCAAGAGAAACGACAACACCAGGTGTTTGGAAATTTAGAACTCGAAAATGCATCTTGTTAAGTAGCTCTGCTGCAGTAAGGACATCATCGCCCCAATACCTCTTTGGCACACTCATTTGAAACAACAAGCATCTAGTGACTTCTAATAGGTGCCATTTTTTTGGCTCAGCAACTCCATTTTTCTAAGGGGCATTAGTAGAAGAGGTTTGGTGGGAAATCTCATGTCCAAGAAGTAAGATGAAAGACCTTGCTTTACATACTCACCATCCCTATCAGATTTTAACACTTGAATTTTCCTGTTAAACTGGGTAAGCACAAACTTATGAAAGTTCTTGAAGACAGCATGGATGTTGCTCCTATCTTTCAGTAAGTAAACCCAAGAATAAGATTAACAAACCAACGAAAGCCACAAGCAGCAATGACACGTGAAAGACCCCAGACATCACTATGTACAGATAGCAAAAGGAGATACTTCTATTTATGCTTAAAGGACAAGGAACACGGTGATGTTTAGTTATCTCACATGTTTCACAATGAAATTTAGATATATCAAGTTCTGGAAACAACTTAGGGAACAACCTTTGCAAATACCCAAAATAAGGATGTCCTAGTCGTTTAAGCCACATCCAGACTCGTTCTTCACAACTAGATCAACTTGTTGATTTGTAAGCTCGTGTGCTGCTCTCTTGTTCAGTCTCTTGTAATTCTAGGTACTAAAGGCCTCCTTCCTCCTTACCCAAACCAGAGTTGCCTTTCCTAATCAGATCTTGAAAAACACAATGTGTGCCAAAGAAGGTAAAACTACCCTTTAAAACTTTAATTATCTGACTGATGGAGAGGAAATTGCAAGAGTGATTTGGGACATGTAACACCGTAGAAAGGAATATGGAGCGAGTTATTGGGATAACCCTTAACCAAAGTTGGAGATTTGTCAACAGTCAAGATACACGGCTTACTGGGATTGGGATTATAAGTGGAAAACATGTTAGATTTCGTAGACATGTGATTTGTTGCTCCACTATCAACAATCTAAGGATCCTTAGATTTATCACATGCAGATCTAATTGGATTACCAAAAGTGCCTTTGTTACCTGATTGAGCCATAGAAGTAGATCCAACAGAATTCTCCTTGGGAGACAACATTCGAGCATACTCATTTGGCCTTAGGATGGTTGAGGAGATGGTTGAGAAAAAGAGCTGGTTGATGTAGGTTGAAACTCCTCATCAGTTGTGCAGTATGTTTTTGGGCCACCATTATGACCTTCTCTTCTTCCGTGTAATATGTTTTTGGGCCACCATTGTGACCTCTTCTTCCTTCAACACTGCCATTAGAATAACCCCTCTCCTATTACTATTCCTCCACTGTGAACGTCCATTCATGTCTTCCTGGTATGTTTTCTTTTATTACGATAGTCACAATATAACGAGTCTTTCTCACCAGGCTTTTTTTTTTTTTGGTATGGCTATTGAAGGAAACCTGTTTTGAGACATACTGCATTTTTTTGAGGCATACTCATTCATTATCCCATCTAGGGTGGGTTTATAAGGGGTGTCTAAAGGTAGTGCAATTACGTATATATCCTTAAATAGTTTAAATTACTAGAATGCCCTTATCCTCAAAAACATAAAATCAAAAATCAAAGTAACCTTTAAACTTAAACATCCTGGACTCCAATTCAATCAAGCAATTAATCAAGCAAACGAAACACGAATCGAAGTGAGCAATGTTGGAGTACGAAATCCAAATCTCAATTGCTCTTAGATGTATTTTAGAATGTATTTGTAACAAACCCATCTTGTTTTTAATTGATTTAATTTTGTTTGAATATGATTTCAAGGATGGAATTAGGGTTTTCAGAAGATCAGTTCGGCTGATCTTGGAATATCAATTTTGAGCCAAACCTAGTATATGACAACAATGAGACACTATGTTCGGCTAATGCGACTTCGCTAGATTTTGTTTGAATCAGCCGAACCTAGCCTTCTTCTTCGTTTTAAAATTCAGAAGATCAGTTCGGCTGATCTTAGAATATAAATTTTGAGCCGAACCTAGTGTATGATTTAGAGAAACACTATGTTAGGCTGATGCGACTTTGCTAGATTTTGTTAGAATCAGCCGAACCTAAAATTCGTCAGTTACAGAGTGAAGTTCGGCTGATAACCTATCAGCCGAATCTCTTTTTTTTTGAACCTCTTATGTAAGGGTAGTTATGCCATTATCAAAAAGAGTAGATAAGGGGTGATGTTGTTTTTTATTTAGTGACCCTATTTTGGCATTATTTAGTATGCCTCAAAAAAATTCAGTATGCCTCAAAACAGGTTTCTATTGAAGTATGAGACGTGAAGCAACTCTGCGAAGTTCTTCAGACCTCACAATTCCATAAACTGGCCCAAGTGTTGGCAATGGATCCATTCCCTATTTGAATCCTGATGGGGTCAAAATAAGAGCCTAGACCAGCAAAGAACTTAATGACCCGACCCTTTTTCATTCTCTTCTGTGACTTGATGGTGTCAGCTACATTCTCCATGTCACATGGCAGGAGGAAATCAAGTGTTTGCCACAAAGCTTGAAGAGCACTATAGTAGATCGACAGAGGTCTATTATTCTGCCGTGTCTCTACAACTCAATGATTAAAATCATAGATCTGTGTAGCATCACCACTCACCACACATAGATCTAAGCGATTGAATGCCACACTTCTTTTATAGTGGCTAGGCACATAAAGCTACTCCTTGGATCAAGAGACACTGAATCTAATAAGTAATAACCATATCATAATGGCTAGGCGCATAATAGACCTCCTTGGATCAAGAGGTCTATTATTCTGCCGTGTCTCTACAACTCAATGATTAAAATCATAGATCTGTGTAGCATCACCACTCACCACACATAGATCTAAGCGATTGAATGCCACACTTCTTTTACAGTGGCTAGGCGCATAAAGCTACTCCTTGGATCAAGAGACACTGAATCTAATAAGTAATAACCATATCATTATGATGTAGGGTTTGTGATTGTTGGACAGACTTTGCTACCGATTAAATACCCCATCTTTCCTTTACCAATGATGTAAAGTTTCACCCGATGATACCAGACAAGATAGTTGGTATCGTCCAACTTACAAGATGCCATCTTGACATTTGAGACCAGCCAAGATAGTTGGTATCATCCATCCAACTTACAAGATGTCATCTTGATATTTATACTATTATTATGAGAAAAGTCTAGAGATGCTGAACTCCTAGATTGAGACAAACTATTATTTTCAGAAGTACTAGACATAGCTCTACTTTTAACTCAACAACAAAGACAAACTTTAAAGGAGAAACCAACTTACAAACAGCCACAGGTTATTCAAGAACATCTCACAGCTTTTTCAAAAACAGCTTAAGGATCTAACTTACGAATTTGAATCTCAATTGATGCTACAGTAGATCTAGGTTGGGTTTTCTCTTCTCTCTTGAGCTCTGATACCATGTAGAATTCAATGGAGAGTGAATGGAAGAGTGTAAACCCCTAACATTATACATTAACTTCGTACAGTTATAATTGTACAAAGGAAGAAAATATTTAAACACTGTTCATGAATCACTGACCACAATTCCTACTCTGCATAACCATATGTACACAGACATGTAAACAATCCTTGTGCACACATACTACACATCCTTATGTAACCTGACCATGAGACTTATATTTCAACACTGAGACCCCCAGCAGGTAAGTCGTTCAGTACCCAAGTACTACAAGAGAGAAGCATGGACTTCTACTGTTTTTACCTCATCAAGGTTGAGACAATCAATCTTCTAAGTATGTTGATTGTTTGAGTCAGCAGGGATTGCTCTTTACTTTCGCTAGATCAACAAGAGTACGTTGATAATAACAGAACTAGCATACAGTGTAATTCCTAACAAAGTTCATAAAATGTTATGGTAATTAGTCCACTAAATCTTAACATCTCTAGTTAACCAGAGCCTTCTGCTATTTTGTTTCATCCACACCTATGCCTCCCGCGACTAGTATGATTTCAAAGGAATGATGAACACACTGCTATTTCTTTAACTGTATTATTCTTCCATTTGCCAATAGTTGCAGTCTTTCTAAGGATATTAGCAACTACTGCCATTGACGATTGCTGAATTTGTGTAGCCTGGAAGGATATTTTCAGAATGGTTATGGTATTTGTATATAACATGTTAACAATCAAAACTCTACTAATGGGAGCAGAACCACATTCGTCTACCGGGGTTTAAATTCCTTGTCTACAATGCCTAGGTTCATGCAAGCTTGCACCTTCACCTACACTTCTTGGGAATTTCAATAAGCATGTTGTACAGGGGAATCAGAACTCTAAATAATTGTACTCAACCAGAAACTATTAAAATTTCCTTGGAAACCAATTATCAGATACAGCACCAGAAACAACTACTATACTCTACGCTGATAATCTACACAGAACTATAAACATTGCTAGTGTTCACTCAAAGATGTCACATTTTATACTGGTTTAGATCAAGCAAGTTTAATTGCAAAAGCTTAATAACATCAAGTAATCATAGATTCATATACATGGGAATTGCGGAAAAAAATTAAGACATTTACAAGTAGAGTTTAGATACATACACTGATTTTGTCTTTCCTGAGAATGGAATTACTGATTTGTTGTTTCATAGCCACGCCTGTTCTCCATTCAAACTCGATAGGTATAGGCGGAACCGAAGGATCAAAATATGGAGACCAAAAACAAACATTATGTTCTCCATTTTTAGTTGCAGTAAATGCAAATTCCCCCTTTTCAACACTTTCAGCATAATGTAAGCTTTCCCCATCTGGATCACTCACCTAAAACAACAACAATAACAACAAAATAAAGAAACCCTAATTAAACAAACAGGAAAACGGAAATGATTTACTTAAATTAGAACTTGAATCCGTAAGAAGTTAATAAGATCTACTTACTCTAGCAGAGATCTTGTAATTGTGAGAAGCAGTGCCATTGATGAAGTAATGAGCATGAGTTACTGAGTTGATGTATAGATCTTCAGAGATACATTTTGTTCGACCTGATTCAAGGTTGAATACAAAAGATTCAATCTGAATCAGTAAAGAAAGAATCAAAATTACTCTGATTTGAAGCATTTTGATAAACCCCCAAAGATTCCAGCTTAAACCAGGAGGATATCGCACTCTCACGAATCTTTCACTCTCTACTATTTTTGTGACTAGTTCAGGGAAAAGAGCGGGTAAAGTTTGCTGAAGAGTGAAGCGACAGTGATCTTGGTTTGATCGTGTGCTTCTCGAGGATTGTTATTACCAAATTATGAGTATATTTAACTGCCACGTACCCCATGTAAAGGAGCAGGGGAACGTGGAAAGAATTCCGGTCACACGTGGAGTAGTTAAGGGCAGGGGCATAAAGTGAAGTGGTCGTTAGGTATGTCCCAACTCCCTCGTGTTTTTCGAGATTTCGTGAGATTTAGAGGAACTCCAGTCTGTTTAGATCACTGTTCCGAACACGAGTTCGTTTGATTCATTTGAACCGTTTCTAACAAGAACCAGGCACATAATCATCAGAAAAGGGAAATCAAAAATATTGTAAAGTCAATTCATCTGTAACTGAGATGTCTTATATTAGTGGAGGATAAAATGGAAATTAGTTTTGATAAAGGCGTGATAACGCTCGACTCGGATAAGTATTAAGAAGCGGTTAAAGTTTTGCTTATTGTGTGCGCGTATTTATGTACTTTTGTGAGTCGACTCGTAGTTTTTTTCTTTTAGCTTTTGAGAAACAAAATACAGGCAAACAAACAAAGGAGAATTCCTTCTCCCACCACTACCACCACCTCCATTTACCCATTTCTCTCTCATCTCCTCACACCTTTCATGGAATCAAGGTTGAAGAGAAGAAAGAGAAATTTAGGGTTACCAAATTCAACTCAGTCTAATTCTTAAAAGCACCTCTAATCTTTTTGTGCACCAAATTAGGGTTTAATTTTTGGGTTAAGAGTGTGATTTATAAAGAGATGGAGAGTTGTAGTAGTGGCAGTAGTAGTGGTAGTATGAATGGGGGTGGTTATAATAATAAGAAAGGGGGAAAGAGTAGCAATGGTGGTGGAAGTTATGGGTTTAATTTTAGAGTATGGATATTTCGATTGAGTACAAGTATTTTGGTATGGACAGGAATTATACAGCTTACTTCAATGGTTGAACTTTGGCATCCACATTTACCGAAAGGATGGCCTACTGCATGTATTGATCGTCCTCTGCATACATCTGATGATATTAAGAATTCAACCAACTTCTCAATTGTTTCTGAACATCAATTCTCTCCTCATTCTCCTCCTTCCCTTCTCCCCAATCGTAAGTCTTTCTTAACCTACATTTTAGTTTATTTTGGTTTTTATTTTTTTAATTTTGTCATGAATATGAATATATGTTGAGGGTTTTTCAGAACCAATTAGTTTCTCTATTTGGTTACTGTAAACTACTGATTAGGCATATGAACGATGTGTTCTTTGAGGATTTGAATTGTGATATTGAAAGCTTCCACATTGTATTAAAAAGTCAATGGCAGCCATTACCTAATCATGGTTAATAAAAAATGGATTAATGGAATTATTGAATACCTGAAACTTGCATGTCAGGTTTAATTCTCTATTACACAAATTAGATAAGATAGATGTCAGCAAAAACTAGGAGGTAAGAGCAAGTAGAAGATATGTTTAAGGTTGATTGGGTCAAAGGCTCTCAAACCATCTCTTTCAACACTGACCAGGCCTTCGTACTTGAAATTCTAATTTGGAAAGTCATAATTGGATTTCATAATATAGTATTAGAAATTTAGAATAAATGAAAAAACTGTTCTCACTTTTAACTTACAGTTGTACTCCATGTAACTCAAACAAATCTAACATGTTAAACATGCTTCAGTTATACGACTATACCGGGAGTATAAGATGTAACTCAACTTTATACAATGTGATTACGAATTTCTACTTATAAAGGAGCTGCTAATTAGCTCCATTGGCTGATGCATATTTGTCTGGTTTGATTCAAATGCCAGTTGTTAAAATCAAATGACTTCTTTTTTCATGAGAAATTATCTTTTAGTAGAAAATCGTTAGCCCCGTAAAATGGCTTTCTCAGTATAATGTGGGCCTAGTGAAGGTATTATAATATTCTTCCTAGTCTATACCAAGTTTTCTTTCTCATTTCAAAGGTTTATGCGAATTGTGTTTTTGCAGTACAGCTTATTCTGCATGCATTCTGTGCCTTTACATTTTAAATTTTGACTTCCTAAAAGACATAAGGGAGAAAGGTTTTAAATAGGGGGTATGGGTGTTTAGCTGCATCCATTTTTAAGGCTATATCCTGATGTTAAAGGATTAAAACTAGTTTAGCTGGTTATCACATATTTAACATAGCACAAGCAAAGTGAAGTTATTGTATGTTACAAAAGTATAGTCTTTTGATAATTGCGTGCACTGTTTTTGACTTAGGTATATACAAAAGTAATGGTTACCTAAGAGTATCTTGCAATGGTGGACTGAACCAAATGCGAGCTGCGGTATGTGAATCTTATCATCTTTCTTTTCCATTTTTAGAGGCTCTGTACTTCATGTCTGTTGCTATTTTTTGTGGAACCTATATCTTGTGACCCTGATCATCTGGCTGCATCTTTTGGAGTTTTCTCTTTGTGAATTATTCTTTTGGATTCTCAACTATTCTGGCTGGCTTATTTGCAGATCTGTGATATGGTTACTGTTGCTCGTTACCTTAACCTGACTTTACTAGTTCCGGAGCTAGATAAAACTTCATTTTGGGCTGATCCGAGGTAGGGATTTTTTTAAAGAATTTTCTTCCTAAGAGAGTGTCTCAGAACGGCTTTATCGAGCCAATTACAAATACCTTGCATTTAAGTTACTTTTCTGATTCAGCTTACTCTATGATCTGTAACTTTAGAGTGGCTTTAACATGAACAAATCATCGAGTTTCTCTAATTTAAGTCACTGAAGCTATGTTGTCAAATTCAGACATAGTTATATTGTTCTCGTTTATTTTTCAGTGATTTCAAGGATATATTCAATGTCAAGCACTTCGTAAACTCATTAAGAGATGAAGTCCGCATAGTCAAATCGCTTCCGAAAAAGTTTAACCGGAAAACCCGCAGCACCATGTACTCAATGCCTCCTGTAAGCTGGTCTACTGAAAAATACTACACCAAACAGGTAGAGCTAAATATGTTTAACGATCTCTGTTTTTTGTTCTTTAAATAAGGCTTCCTTATCCTATTATGAGTAAATCAGCTAGTTTAATGGCAGTCTTTCAATTGCAGATCTTGCCACTTTTCCGCAGACACAAAGTCATCCATTTTAACAAAACGGATGCTCGCCTGGCAAATAACGGTCTCCCTCTTGAACTACAGAAGCTACGTTGCCGAGTTAATTATCAGGCATTGAGGTTTACTCCTCAGCTTGAGGCCTTAGGTAATAAGCTCATTTCAATTCTGAAGAAGAGTGGAGTCTTTGTTGTTCTGCATCTGAGATACGAAATGGATATGCTGGCTTTTTCTGGCTGTACTCATGGATGCTCTGTTAAAGAGACAGAAGAGCTCACAGAAATGAGGTCTGTGCTGTCACACGAAATTAAGTGACACATAAACTCTAATGCTTACTCTCTCAGTTTATCTTGTATGCTGTAAATCAAGTGATACGACCCAGTAGATGGTTTGAAAACTTTAATCAGAAGTTCATGAATCCAATGTTGGATTTCTTGTTAAATGATCCCAGCAGAATCCTTTTCTTTCCCATTGATGGAGATCGGTGTGGGGATGCGAAGTTCTATAACCAAACCCTTATGTATCCCTTTAGTACCTTATCAATCTATTCCTGATCATCATGATTGTGAATCTTTAGGTATGCATATCCTTGGTGGAAGGAGAAAGAGATAGTGTCGGAAAAGAAGAGACTTGAAGGTCTCTGTCCTCTTACACCAGAGGAAATTGCTTTGGTCCTGCAAGCATTGGGTTTTGCAAGGAGTACTCGAATATATATTGCTTCAGGTGAAATTTATGGTGGTGAAAGAAGGTTGGCTACTCTGCGAGCTGCATATCCTAATTTAGTAAGTCCAATGCTAATTGAGAAATACATTTCGGATTGAGTGACTATCTTGACCAACTCCTCAATCCTGACAAAGCATTTTTTTTTTCTGCAAAACTCTTTCTCGATATGTGTTTTGCAGGTGAGGAAGGAGATGCTCCTAAGTCAAGATGATTTAAGGCCTTTCCAAAACCACTCAACTCAGATGGCTGCATTGGATTACATGGTCTCTGCTGCCAGTGATGTTTTTATTCCCAGTTATGATGGGAATATGGCGAAAGTTGTCGAGGGACACCGCAGGTTTGATCTTGTTGTAATTGATGTTCTTCATATATTTAGTTTAACTTTTGAATCTAATACGTGGAACCCACAATATGATGGTAAGAAGCAATGTAGCAGATAATTAGTTGCTTGCACCAAAATTACCTGGCTAACAATTATGCTTAAGTAAGTTCACCTCCCTGATTTATCAGTAAACATTGACTGGTTTCATGATCTACCTTTAGGTACTTGGGTTTTAGAAGGACCATCCAGTTGGATCGGAAGGAGTTGGTGGAGCTGCTAGATTTGCACCAGAATAACACTCTCTCGTGGGATGAATTCTCAGATGCTGTGAGGCACGTTCATGAGCATCGAATGGGTCAACCCACGATTAGGCAGGTGATACCTGACCGGCCTAAGGAAGAGGATTACTTCTATTCTAATCCTCAGGAATGCCTTGGACCCTGGCAACCTCAATCTGAAGCCAGTATCATCTGAGGCTATTTGGTGTCACACCTGGTTTATTCAGTTTGCAGCCCTCACTTTTTGATGCCAGAGCTTGGTTTAAGCTGCTGCTTCCATGTACAAAGAAAGAGAGATACAGAAAAAAGGGGTGGAGTTTTGTATCCCATTGTCAAGTGACTGTAAGGAGAAAAAATTTCTTTGAAGAAAGAAAGAGGTAAATAATGAAGAATTCACTAACCTAAGCTCAAAACCGGATTTGAATTCTCTAAAAGAGCCATGATTCTCAATTACAGTCATAATGACTTCTATAGGTTATTCGCGAGCTGATGGAGAAGCTTGGTTAAAATTTGCTCCCTGTTTTCCACGAGTCTTTCGTGAATTGCAATTTTCTTCTTTTTTATGGTTAGAATAGAGCTTTAAAAGATCTTCATTGTGTTAATTAGTTCCATCGTGGTTGTTTGACAGTGATCCGGATCTCTGATAAGGCAATTGCTCAATAAATATACCGCTAACCTTCTGACATTTTTTACTGTATCCCAATCATTATCGTAATGGCTGCCTCCCTCTGTAAACTGTCAAATCTCATGACAGTCTTTGTCGTAGTTCTGTACGAGAATGTAGATCAAATTGCACATTTTCTTCTGTGATTCCTGAATGACTCCCCGAGCTTATATTATTTTTGCTGTTTAAAGTCTCCTCCACTAAGTAGCTCATACGGAGCCTTTGTGATCAATGATAGTCATAGATGTGGGCAGATACACCCAAATAAAATGAGTGAAAGAACCAGGTGCAACTTGAACCATACCGAGTTGTACTTCTGCCCCCCTTTCGTTGGATATATATTCTGTAGACATCTCAGAAAACAGACACTATAAAAGACTAAACAGTAAACATGAGGCTGGTTTTGTTTTCCCCTCTTTTCTTTCAGAAAAAATGAACGAGAAGATCAAAGAAAATCAAATGAACCAGTATAACAGATCATCAAGCTGTAGATGAATCACGAAAAAGAAGAAGAAACTGAACAATTCGACTGGTTAAGAAGGTAAGAATCTCAAAAACAAGTTATATCGTCCACTTTTTATGGCATCGGAAGAAGTGAATTTAGATTTTAGGGTTTTAGAAGTAGAAATGCAATGGGTTGTTCTAGTTTTAGTTCTTCTATAGTTCTTCTAGTACTAATGTTACTGGGGAGTGTTAATTAACTGAACAAGAAGATGCTGATTAAGTGTGAGGAGTTAATTCAGAGGGTTGATTAAATTGTGGGAAATTTTGCAAAATTTTGAAAGTAATGGTCCAGAAGCAAAACAAAAGCTTAATCACTGTGATGTAACTGCAAAAAGGAAGTTTGATACAGCATGAGATTTGATTGGGATTTGATTGATCAGGAAAAATTTGTGCCATCCATGCGGTTGCGAAAGCAATCAATACCTTTTATGCTTTTAAACGGTTTAAGTTTGACACCAGAATTGAGGAATCCCAAGATATCTTAAGTGCCTTGTGCTGGTCCATTCAAGATGCTGAGAATTTGCTGTTTTATGACGAGAAAGGTTTCCATTGAATACCAAGAGTTCTAACATCACTCAATGGGTGGTTTAATATGGTGGTCAGTTTACGTGAAGCGAGTAGGAGAGAGATGAGTGGGAGAAATCACCCGCGATGTTGTTTCGTGTTCTAGTATGATCTCATGTTATGCAAAAGCTAGTTAAATAAATGATGTTCTCCAGTTGTTTAATCAGATGAAGGATTTGGGTATGGCTCCATGTGAGAAGGTTTATAATGCAATCATTTATGCTCTAGCTAAAGAGAAGCTTGTAAAAGAAGCATGTAATCTTGTTGAACAAATGGGGGCTAATGCTAGATACTGTCACTTACTACTCATTTGTTAAGCCCCTAGTCAGAGCGCGTCGAATTGATGATGCAAGATTAGTCTTTGCTGACATGGTTCAAAAGGTTTCTCACCATCAATTGGGGCTTATCATGTATCATTTAGCATCCTTAAGACTGGTGAAGAGGTATTTGATCCTGGGAAAGATGAAAGAGACATGTTGCCACCCCATCAATGATACTTCCATTATGTTGATTAGAGAATTTTGTCGGTGGCTGTTTGAAAATGTTTTCTTGTTGTGGAATGAGATGGACAAGAATGGTGTAAAATTAAAGCTCGTATTGTTCTCATTCTGAATGGGATGTCGGAAGAGGCCTTTAAGTATCATGAGGAGATGAAGGAAAATGGGGTTTCGCCTAAACCAAAGACAGAAGATATGCCTCAAGCTTGAGTTTCTGGTAAAGAAACAGCTGGGACGCCAAAGCTAGAAGTGAGAGATAACCAAGGCAATCGTGGGCCATTGGCGAAAATCAGGAGCACCTCCTCGGGATCATCTGTCATGAAAGAGATTTTGCGAACAACTAGAAAACAAGAAAGGTTGCTAGGGAGAAGGGACTTTCTTTTGGAAACATTAGAATCTCTTATTTCATTATTTTGGAACAAGCTCACTGGCGCATGTTTCATGGTGCATAGGTTTCCTCATATAACTGTACCTATCAAATTCCCTCAGGTGCGCTCCATCTCTTATGCTGTATGTTTCTTTTTAGGATATATTTCTCCAAGTTTGACCCCTGGACAGATTCCAAGATTTGGATTTTAAATGCTTCTGTTTCTTGGTACAGACTATGTCTTAAGCTCTTAAGTTTAATTACTATTTTTTGGAAAGCCTCCTTGTATTAGATGTTATTTATACTAATCCGCCAAGCACAGAGATTAGGTAGCACTAAAAAAAATCAAAACCCCCTTCTTCCCTTTCAAGCTTCCTCTCCGATTGCAGAGGCTGAAGTTGGATCTGGTTGTCAGTCCAACAACTCATGGAGTTTCTGTTGGAATATTTTATCCCAATTTGTTTCAAATCTATATGTAATCTTTCTAGAATTTTGCTTTCACTGAGTTAGGAGGCACATTAGTAAATTCATTAATAGTAACAATGCGATTATCTTGAAATAAATTAATTTTACGCACAAGCACTGCAGCAATTGCCAATGTATAAGTAAGCTTACAACCTTCAATACTACCCCTTTTGCATGATGGGGAAAAATGACTAATTATTTAGAAAGTGACGGATTCTAGTACTACTTATTTCCTAATGCTGTTTATATACATATCCTCCAACTCTGTACACAGATCAGCAACTTCAAGAAGAATTTAAAATGGTAACAGGTTGGTTTGGTAAGGATTTAAATGTGGAGAATTGAGACCAGCAAAGTAGTAATCTTGGAATGATAGATCCATTGTAGGTTGTTCTCCGAACATTGTGAAAGAATTCTTTAGGTCATCTAGGTTCAAGTCTGTGAACCAGTTACTATTGTCTTCCTCTTTTACCAATCTTTCTTGTTTAAATTCTACTGTTTGAGGTTTATTACTTTGGGACGCAGTATGATAAATAAGCTCAGTAGGTAGATCATTTTCAACATCTGATTCTATGGTTCTAATACTGTCTGAACCCGTGTCTTCTTCAGCGACCATAGACGAATCCATTGTTTCTTCAACAGATTGCTCTTCTTTTCGGTTCTCAGTTATTTCCCAGTTGTTCTTCTTGTTGTAAAGACGGCAAAGAACCCAGCCTTCCAGCTGCAGGAAACATAAGTTCACGTCAGCATTGTACATCTTGTATGGTCACCAGAATGAAAAAGTTATTGACTAAACCCCCTGACTATTACTCCATATATAAAGAACTTCTTATATGCAATATAGTTTAAACAAATGATGGTTACCCAGTGGCGTTTTGTGTATGCATTTTTGGTGCAGGTGTCAGCATGATACTAGTCAGTCTTAAAGGAGAGATAAGTAAGGTATGCATTCAACCCGCTAAATCTGACTATCATTCTCAGTCAAAATAGAAGGTTCATGAATCATTTGTTTGTGTTTCTAACTTACGAAATGTTATAACTAGGAAACTGCCTTCTCATAAATTTGATAGAGGTTCTAGAAATGATTTATATGAACTATGACAATGGAACTTACTCTTAAACTGCTGTTCTTGTTGGATGTTCGCTTTGGTTCAGCTAACCGATATTCATGCATGATCCAATTAGTTTTAACTCCTTTTGGTGCCTTTCCAGAGTAGAAAACCAGTGCCTTTTTAATTCCCACATTCTTTTCACTTCCTTTAGGCCTGATTGGTTTATCAGCACCAGTTGCTTTCCAGTATCCACTTCTAGCTGCCCTATTTGGCCTTGACCCATTCGGGTACTTTCTATCTCTTGGACTAAAGAAATACCATTCCTTTGTTCCGAACAAGGCCTTCTCTGTTCATCCAAACATCCAAGAATTATCAGCACATAAGTTAATAAGCTTAACATAGTACAAAATAGAGGAAACCATTAGTGAAAGACCTAGATCACTCTACTTACTGAATTAAAAAGTTCCCGAACATACCTGGAAGTTGCCATGGATCGTATTTGTAGAGATCAACCTCGCCAATAATCGGAACTGGTAAACGTTGGTAACTGATTTTCCTACATAGGTAATGAACCACAAGTTCTTCGTCAGTAGGATGAAATCGGAACCCTGGTGGTAGATTCAGCTCAGCTTCTACATCTCTATCTCTTCTCATCATGATTCCTTGATCTTGTTTGTTTTTCCTTTCTTTTTCTTGCTCTTGTTATCTGAATCTTGATTCTTCTGGTTTGTGTTTGTGAACGTGCAAAATGTTGTTGAACTGAAACAACATGAAGACATGCATCTATATAAATAGAGAAAATTCTGGGTGGTATGCGGGACCCACATGTCTCAAGGAAGGTCTCACGTGGGTGTATTTTCTTATCATAATATTTCTTTCGGTAGCTTTTACCACTGGCTATGAGAAGGCTATGAGCTGCAATCGTGATTTTGAAGTAGAATGTTCCACTTTGCTTTGGCTTTTTGTGAGCCAATTTGCCAAATTGTGTGGGACCTTTTTGGTGTCTGGCGGCAAGGGTCAGAAATGAAATTTAGAAGATGGCCGACCTCTTGATTCCTGAGTCTAATCTAGACAGAGAGTATTATTTGTTACTTGACCGGATCTTTTTGGTCCTGGTGTATAGTCTTTTAGGTAAGGCTTATCCTTGAGTACCTTCCTTTGCTAATTACTCATACTTGGTACTTCATTAGGATTATTATCATGTCCAAGTCTTCTGCTAATTATTAAGTTTAAACTGTTGTCATCATGACCTTCATTGAAAATTTTGGAATTTCATAACATATCTTTCATTTATGGAGAATAAAGTAATATATCTATGAAATTGCATATTGATATGATTCATGCAAATATTTAAGAACGGTTGGAGCCTTGGAGGTCTATTCTGTTTTTCATTCAAGAAACAAATATTGTATACTATATGTTGTGCTGTCCTCTTCCATCTAAACGCTAGCAAGTGGAATTGAACGCATGTATTTTACAATCAACCTTATCTGTAAATGGCAATCTGCGTAGCAGCTGTCTAAATCATCAAAACTCATGCAGTGGAAACTATATCTTAATTCTTGAGTAATAGAACAAGGGGAATGCAATCCAATTTTGCGTCCAAAGGATCACTAGTTTATCAGTTTGAATGACTGGCCATATTATCCTCGGAGTTGAGATCATTCAAACAAGTAACTTTATGAAACAAATATTGAGTTTATCGTTGCTGAAAATTATTCTCCTGAATTAGACAGCTGAATAATGATACATCACCCCCATGATAAGTTTTTCTTTTTAGGTTGTCGACTTGTCGCCATCTTTTTATCACATGTGGTTCATTGTATTTGAACTCTAAAAAAGACTTATCGCGTCACTGCTTAACTCAACTTACTACTTGGAACCATTCTTTACCGTTGATTTCTTCCCTCTCTTTTTTTCTGTTGTTGTCGTCTTCGTCTTTTTCAACGTTAAAAGTTAAAAAAGAGTCCTCTTGGGTTTCCACTTAAAAGTTTTTATTCTAGGGTTTGGGTAAAATACCATTCTCCAGTAGAGATGGCCGAAGAAATAATTTTGTATAGGACAATTTGCAGCTTAGTTAGCAATTGAACATACAGGTAAACGTGCGTGGTTTTGAAAAATTCTGAGTAGATAGATCTGAATAAATCTGACGGTCGGGATGCTATCTCAATTCCACGTAGGTTAAGTCCTATCATCTTCTAATCTATTGGCAGCTAAGTTCTATGGCAGTGCTAATCTGGTATGCTAGTCGCAGAATCAAACAGTGAGGTTGCGCTGAATTGTTCAGTGTGAAATGTATTTCCACTTTCCGCTGAGTGGAACAGCGCTTGACCAGTCAAACTGGTTGACTACGCTGAACCATTCCGCGCCTGCACTGAACCAAACAATGCAGATAAATTTACCATTTCAGCAACATAACTCGACATCTTCTTCATTTCTTTCTCCGCCAAGAACTACATGTTTGATTCAATTTCGATTTTTTCATCATTTCTTCAATTCGCTCGATGAGTTTGATCAACATCAAAATTGGAATCAATTGAGGGTGGTTTGGTGCGATTCCATCCACAAAATCCATTAGGGTAAGAATTTTAAATTTTACGTTTTAAGTTTTTGATTTTTGATTATGATGATGATATTTTGATAAAATTGATATTTGATAAGTTAGATGATTTTGATTGAAATTGATTTTTAGAATATTCGGGGTTTCATTTGATAATTTGTGATGAAAAAAATTGAAATTTTGATTATTTGTAATGAAAATGAATGAAAATTTGTATGATTAGTTTGTAAGTAAATTTGTATGAGCTTGTATGAAATTTGTATGATTATTCGTGATAAAATTTTGTATGATTATTTGTTATGAAAATGAATGAAATTTATAGGTAAATTTATATGAAATTTAGTTAGTCTTGTGATTGATATTTTTTTCCTTTCGTTATTGATTGTAGTATGAGTATGGACAATTTTCTAGATGGTTTGGAAATAGTATCGACAAATAATAAAGATAGCCATGTATGTAACGATGTTATGAGTGATCCTCAGAGTGTAAACTTTAGAAGTAGCTTGAAAGAGGTTGAATGTTATATAAAATCGTAGTGAAAAATAATCCACCAGCACAAGGATACTGCGATAGTTGTGGATTTTCTTCTGTTTTTGCGTTTGATTTCGCCAATGCGGATAGAAGCTTAGTTAAAGCCATAGCTGAGACATGGTGGGAAAAATCAAGAGCTTTTATTTTAAGGAGTTTGAGCTTGGCATCTGTGACCGCCCGGATTTTCGGACTTCCAGCGGACACGGATTCAACCTTGTGGGTCGGGTCTGATCCAACTAGCAAGTCCAAATTTCCGGACCGCCACTTGTGTAAGACCAGATTTTTTGTTTCAAAAGATTTTTAATAAAATACAAAACTCAACTCAAATAAAATTTATAAAATGAAATATAATATTACTTATAAAATTACAAATTGTAAAATAATAATTACAAAATCAAAGTATATGAAAACAAACCAACACTCTGGTTTAATTCAAAATGTGCAAATCCCAAATCCCCATGATAAATAATAATTTCTTTTACGTTTAGTGTTTCTTCATTCTATGTGGAAAAAGGGAGGAAAAAGGGGTGAGCAAACCAGTAGGAAGTTTCCAAAAATAATAGAGTGCATTGAAAATCAAACACATGCAACTGATAATATAATTAAAACCATGCATAAAAATCTGCAATAATACTTACGCCGTTTTAACCATAAATATTTAACACTTTCTTACTCAATCTTCAACCTTAAAATATAGATTATTAATCTAGTTGTCATAGTTATTCCGGTAAACAAACCACTGCTATTCCTCGAACAGTCTTCTTTTTCTTTCTTCAAATGATTCTTAATATAGTTGTCAGAGTTATTCCGGTAAACAAACCATTTCTAATTGTCAGAGTTATTCCGGTAAACAAACCATTACTGTTCCCTGAACAGTCTTCCAGGGGTAGCCACCAGTAGTGGGATGCCATAAAGGGCTGACATTTCAACAACAAAGAGACTTATATATTCGTTTCTATTCAGCACAATTACCCGCGTACAAACACCAAACTCATTTCCAATAATTAAAACCCAATTATTATGCATAAAAAATAATTTCCTTAACAAATAGAAAAAAAAACAAAAAAAAAAACATTACTACCTAGATGAATTGTTAAAATAAAAATCTAGAATAATCTAATAATAATGGTTAATAATCAATGTGAAAAATAATTCATAAATAAATCAATTTATACAAAGAAAACAACTTAATAAATTTAAAACAACCATCATGATTATTAATATACAAAATGACAAATAAATCAATATAATTGTAATGCTAAAATAGGTTTTGATTTTTATATTAGGTAGAAACCCCCTGTCTCAAATACAATCCACAAATCTTGTTGCAAGGACAAACGCCTTTTTCCAAGAATAATAAATCTGATGTTTTTATTTTTGATTTCTTTTATCAATAAAACTATGATAAGAAGGTATTGAAAGTGATAGGTAAAGGGTTTTCTTATTATTGTTTGAAAAGAAAAATCAGAGAGAGAAAGAGAAAGATAGAAAAATGAAAGTGATGAATAACTTTTTGTTTTCTCTTTTCTTTTCTTTTTTTAACAAAATTCTCTTATTTTTATTCTTTTGTAAATCAGAAGGATTATCATCCGGTAGGAAATTAGTTGGAAGCCTAGCAACAAGCTGAGCTACAACCCTTTTTTGAATAACTACTCCTAAACTATGAAAAAGAAAATCACCAGCCCGTATATTAGCATCATGACTAGCTATATAATTTCGCAGACGCTCCAGAAAATCTGTGGTATCGCCCCCAAGCTCTCCTAAGGTGGTAAAAGCAAGTACCCCAAAACCATATCATTGTGATGTGCACTTCTCCAAATATTTGGAATTCTTGCGATAAACAACATTCTTGATAGCAAGACCCGGAGTAAAAGTGCGTACCCCACCTCCAGTAAAGGGTGAAACTCCAGTTACGTCAAAGCACATGTCTCGCCCATTTTCCCAATTATGCACAAGAATGTCAACTGGTCTCAAGACAATGCCATTATTGAAAATAAGTCCCAAGTCCACCTCTTTCGTTTTTTTTTTATATAAATAATGTTCATTAAAAAAAAAGAATAAAGTCCATAATGTCAACATAACTTTTATCTTATTAATTAGGCAATATTTTAATCAAACCAAGTGCATGCAAATAAACCCCATTGATTTAAATTTAATTTCCTGATTTAAATTTTATTACCTACAATAAAATGACAACCTATGCATGCTACTTATTTATTAAAATAAAATAAAACATCTTGTTTGGTATGTATACATAAGTAAAATAACTCTTTAATTCCTAACACAAAGAAATTTCTTAAATTGTTATTAATGATGTTTCTATTTTTATCCAAATATACCTTTCATACATCTAAATATAATTTCGCATTTATATATTAAATAAAATTTCTTTAATTTTGCTAACTTTGATTACACACGTAAATAAGGAAAATTACTCTAATTTTGCATTATCATATGCATGCAACTAGCACTAATCAATCAATTTCTTAATTTATCTTTAAAAATTAAATGCAAAAATATATATATATATATATATTTTACTTACCTATTAATTAATGTAAGAAATAACACACATATTTTTCATAAGAACCAAATATTAAATTGTCAAAATAGATCAAGTCTTCGATTTTCAATTTCTTATGTATTTAAAATTCATGTTACAGTTAGCTAGCTAAAATAATAAATCTCTTTACTAACATTAAGAGCATCTCCAACAGAGGGTGTAAAAAAGCATCTCCAATGGTTAGGTCCTAAAAACTAGGAGGGATCAAATACTAAATACGAAGGTGTTAAAGAAAGTCTTAACTACACCTTCGGGATGACCCTTAACTAATTCCAAGTCATCAATTTTATTTTTAAAAAAATAATTTTTAATATGAAATCAAGCTAAATATTATTTTTTAATGTTTATCTAAATCTAAAATACATTATACAACCTTAACTACTGGAGATGAGTTTTAGTATAAAGGGTTTTATTAAGATTCAGGGATAAAATCTAAATAAATGGGGATCTAGCAATGACATCCACGTAGGATTTTTTTGACATACTGTTGGAAATACTCTAATAAAAAATGTCTAAAAAATTAACTACATGTCACTACCAATCAATACACTCGTTACTGCCATAATTAATTAAGTCCTAATCAATCAAAATAGAAAAAAAATGATTTATATTTTCAGGATATACTAAAAGCGTAATCAATTAACTTTTTATTTTTTATTTTTTTTGGTAACCATACTCATAAACGCGAAAATCATGTTAATAAAATTACGGGGTTTTACAACATCCTTCCTTTAGATTGGTACATGTTAACGGGAATTCCCACAGTTGACCCTTGTAAACGTCGAGTAGCTATGCCGCAGTTGGGTGGTGAGCTAACATTTGCTGGTATGGATGATATACATTTCCCATATTTGAAAAATCATGGTACATGGCACTCTAAGACTAATTCTGAAAAAGAGGGGGTATAACAACCAAACCCAATAATTCATTCGACAATCTGTATGGACTAACTCCAATTTGATTCTGAGAGCACCATCTTATAAAGCGAGCTCAACCAAGAAAGATATCAAAGACTTATATCTCAATATCTCAATACAATCTGAAATCGAACAGATAGAAATATGTGAGTCCGGTTGATATGAGGAATAGCTTGGACGGTACCAAAGACCAACGCCCAAGTGCAAATCAATTCCTATCCAACAATCAAGGTCGGATTTACCAATTGATTGAACTACGCACAACCTGTGATATTTCAATTATATAAAAATATAATGCGGAAAAGAAATATCACAGACACCAGAAATTTTGTTAACAAGGAAACCGCAAATGCAGAAAAACCCCGGGACCTAGTCCAGATTTGAACACCACACTGTATTAAGCCGCTACAGACACTAGCCTACTACAAGTTAACTTCGGACTGAAATGTATTTGAGCCCTTACCAAGTCTCACACCGATTAAGGTACAGTCGCATTCCTTACGCCTCTAAAACCACGCCGGATTTTGTGCACTTGATTCCCTTAGCTTATCTCACCCACAACTAAGAGTTGCTACGACCCAAAGTCGAAGACTTATAAACAAGTCATCTCCCACAGATAAGTCTATTCTGATAGATAAATCTGTCTCCCACATAAGTACTAACAAAGTTTTTGTTCTGTCTTTTGATAAATTAAGGTGAACAGGAACCAATTGATAATCTGGTCTTATACTCCTGAAGAGCATCCTAGAAATATCAATCACCTCACAATAACTTAATGATAGACGCATTTATGTGTCTATTTTCATCTCTTTTGTGTATTTTGTTAGTACTCGTTTTCGTCCTTATTATGGTGTTTTGTGTGTTTGTAGGTATTTTTTTGGAAATAAATAATTTAGGAAAAATCGGCTCGAAAAATTATGCGGAGCATCCCCGGAGGACATTTGTTATTCGGACTCTCTGCTTTGGATAAGGGACACCCACTTGATAAGGGGTGACCACTTGCAATTCGCACCCCTGAACTGGATAGGGGGAGGTCATCTTCTTTGTTTGAATTTGGTTTTGGCGGAAATACTTAATGCAGACGCTGTTGATTTTGGGTCGGATTGTTGGAGGGATTTCAGCGAGATTCAATCGCTAGAAACGGTTGGGCTGGGCCTGAATACACTAGACAGGGTATATGCAAGCGATTTGATCGAGTAACTTGGGCCAGAAATCCGAGTTTGGAAGTAAACAGGGGACCGAGATATTTTAGAAGATTATGTTAATTACGGAAGCTCTGTGAAGATTGGGAGAAGATATTTGGGAAGATATTCTCTCATGATATTATACAAACAATTTAAGACAATCCAGAGACGCGTAGAAGAGTTAAACAGGGAAGAAAATCCCATATCCTGCATGAAATACAAAGAAAATATTCCCGACGTTAATGGAGATTTCTGGGAGTTATTGTGAAGATTTGAAGGCATTAAACAGTATAAATAGGCTCTTTGGGTATACTAGAGAGGGTGTCGAGAGTCTGGGGGGCTGGGGAGAGCCAGAGAAGAAGAAATTCGAGTTTTCCCAAACTCCGTTTCTGCTGCTGCTGATGATGATGAACATGAAGAACGCGAAGAACGGACCTGCAACAGCAGTCGTTTTTTACAGTAGTAACGACTAAGACGTGTGGGTCGTAATCAGGCAGTCTTATTTTCCACAGCGTTTGCGACAGGGCTTCAGCAGTCTTATTTTGTCACTGAGGGTCGTAGTTCTCTGGTTTTATTGTATTTCTCATATTCTCATCATTTGTAAACCATTTTTGAGCCATAATAAATTATTATGAGAGCATTTTTACTATGATGAGTTAAACCCCAACACTGGGACGACGGAGGAGGCCGAGCTTCATACATGGGTAATTTTATTAATTCTTTTTAAGACTTTTGCATTAAAAATTAATTGAAATATGATTTGATTAAATTGGGTGTTATTTGATTAGATGGGTCATGCTTAGCTTAGGTGATTTGATGTTCCATGCTTAACATTTACAATCAATGTTTTGAGAATCTACTTTGGCAAAATAAGAGTCCATATATGTTTTGAGCGATTATTGTTGAGAATAAATCATTGAACCCTATGTTATGAAGATTGGCCGAATCATTAGTCCCAGTACCTCTCACCATTGTTAATATTTTTGTATATATATTTTTATTAAATCTAAAAATTCCATTTCCTTCACAAGTCTGAAACGAATCCTATTTACTACAACCACAGAAAACCATTAATCATTTTGCCGACGCGGATTTGTGCTTAGGTAGAATTTTTAGGTTTTTTTTTTACTATTATTTGTTCATTTTTACGTTTCTTTTTGTGTCTTTGATTTACAGGTTCGAAGTGGAATACTAAGGACTTGGGAACAAAAAGCTAAAAGCTAAAAGAGAAGAAAAAAAAGACATAATTTTTTTTAGGATTTGTAAATAGGCTTTATTTTTCATAATTTTTGTAATTTTTGGACTTTTTATTTGGACTTTATTCTGGACAATTGGACTTTATTCTTTTTTTTAACCCTACGGAAGGGTATTATTATTAAAAATTTTTTTTTATATAAACTGTGTGCAGGGAAGGACGACGATTACTATATCGTCTCGGCCCCTCGGGTTCGTACATGACATAGGAGTCCTGGCCCGAGTCGACTTCAACGGTTCATCCCCCGTCTGGTGCGGGAGGTAAGTCCATCGAAACACTCGCGAATCTCCTGTCAGTGGGTTTACTGTATTCCTTAAGGTGATTCATTGATTGAGGACGAATTTGGACTGTTTTTAAATTCCTAGTAAATGGCAAGGCCTGGCCAATACAAGATAAGGGTTCGGATTTCATCACCGCTCCCTTCTTGCCCGCCTTAGGAAAACGAAACCTAACGCGAACCCAAGCTTTAAAATTTGGAATAGAACGAGACCGATAGGGTAACGAGCTAAATAGGAAACTCGTTCGAAAAATATTGGTTGCTCTTTAAGCACACTTCAAAGTTCATGATGGTTTCTGTGAGTTGAATGCGTGACTGAGCCGCCTTCTAATGCGGTGAGGCCTTGGGTATCAAAGCTCTACTAAGCTTCCCTCGCCTCGATTCAACTTACATTAGCTCGGATTGATTCCAGAGGGGTTTGCTCAAATTGCAACGAATTCCCTTTCGAAAGATAGAAGCTGGTCTAGAAACAATCTAAGTGGAGCCATCATGCTTTTTGTTTGCTAGATTTTATAGGTTTGATTTGGTCGAGTCAGCCTTATTTGTGATTGTGTAGAATTCCCTTGCAATTAAGAATGTCGAACTGGTATGATAGAAGCCAATACAATGAGTATCGACCTGAATTTGAATATGGACATCATCCTTTTTATGACCATGTTGGGAATAGTGGTTGGGAACGCCATCCTTTGGAAGGATATGGGTCATACCCTGGTGAGCCCAATTACTATCCACACATGCATCAGTCTTACGAGCAAGAAGATTATAGTACGAGTTCTTCGTCTGTAGAGGATACAATCAAACTATTGAAAAGTAGTCCTTTTTATGATCCCTCTGTTCCTATTCCTCCTTTAGAAGAGTCCCTCAGGAAGTTAGCTGAGTCGACGCGTAAGTTAGCTGAGATGAATAGTATAATTATAGACGAAAGAACTACAATAATGAGTGAACCTTCTTTAGAAGACCACCTCAAGCGGATAGCTGAGACGAACGAAAGAATTTCTCGAAATTACTTGAATTGCCAATATAGTGTATCCAATAATACCCTTGAGAATGAAGATAGTTATTCAAATAATCAAGATGACGAGGTTAGAATTGGTAACACTACTTGTTTTGATGAGGTTCGACCTTTTCATGTTATTATAATGAGGACTGTGATGAGGATAGTATTGACGAAGAATCTGAAATATGTAGGCATAGTGATCAGGAGTCTAGTAATCCAATTGATATGTATAGTGATTATATTATTTCTAATTCAAATCCAAATAATTTTTATGATTAGACGAGGATTTGATTAGGGATACCACCGTTTTAGACGATGTAGATTTTCCTTTTGATTACGAAGCCGATAGTGGTTTAGAGGAACGGTTTCATTTCGAAAATACTGTTTTAGAGTCTAGCGACTTAGAAACAATAGTCTTGGAAGAAGAACATAGACCCATAGAGATGAGTAAAGATGCACTACCTGATAATAACTTAGAAGAATCTCTTGAACATTTTAAGGGCTCTGAAGATACGAAAATTGAAGAAATACTTAGAGGTCTATCTAGAGACACTGAAAACTCTAAGTTTGGGGGTGATTATCACTTCCCTAGTGCCTTACCTTTAACTCTCAGAAAGTCCCCACACTTAGGACTTGATATCTGTGCCTCGACCATTTTACAAGATTACCTTCATACTCGTTTTCCCGAGCCTAATGATGTCCATGAAGGAGTTCAGTTATTAGAAACCCATCCTCTGGTTGATGTGGTTTGCCCAGGATATGATACCCAGATTGACTTTGTTTTCCCAACAAATAGTTTTCTTCCAACTGTGGGAACGTTTCAAATGAGTCGAATATTAAGTTCTGAGACTAAGCCTAAGTACTTTAGGTTAATAGAATCGACACATTTTCCTAAGAATGACCACTACTCTCATTGTGGTCAACTATGTAAGTCATATCTGATTGACTTAGAGGATCCGCAATTATTTAGGTTATTACTTCGTGATTCTAAGTTCGTATTTGAGTTTTTACAGACTCTAAGACCTAGTGATTCGGATCCCATCTATGAAGAAACGCAGCCAATGAAAATATTCTATTTAGACCCTTTCATAGAACCTCAACCTGAACCGCAATTAGCGATAGTTTTCAGGAAACTAGGTAAGGGCATGCTATTCTTGTCCACTTTCTTGGTTCATTGCAGTTTCCTTTGGTCAGCTCTATTTAGTTTTGAAGACCCACAGTTATTTCGACTGTTACTTTATGGTTCGAGTTGACTAATCCTTTCCTAAGTCTGGCTGAAGACTTTAAACTTAGCACTTATTTGGAGGTATCCCATGCTCATGCAACACGGTAGTATCTTTCCTTAACTCTTTCACTTCAAATGGTAACAGTTTCTCCTTGTTCATGCTTTTAGTTTCATCTTTAGAACATTGAGGACAATGTTAGATTTAAGTTTGGGGGTATGGGAGAAACTTTTTAGTTGCAATTATTAAACTCCGGAGCCTAGAAATTTATGCCTATTAAGGTTTGCACTAACCAATCTAAGTGGATGGGAACATCTTGGTTATAGGAGTTGAGGAACCAATCTGATTAGATGGAAACATCGAAAGAGTCTATTCATAAAAGCACAGAGCTCAGGTGTTAGAAATAACATGATAGTTGCACCATATCTCGTTGAGTCCTTTTCATTTCTGTTTTTTATTTTTTTCATTTTAAACTATGTTTCTCTAAGTGATTAGGTGGGGCACACGATTCAAGTTGTTACCACTGCTAGGGTGAATTAGAGTGACTGAGTTACTAAAAAAAAAAAGACCGGACCAGTTAGACCAATCGGAATAAGTATTAACACTTGGATAGCAATATGCGTGTGTTCTCCCTGTTTCCGTCGCCTAAGCAAGCGTGGAATGCAGGACCCGTGGGAACTATCGTCTAGTCTGCTGACAAGAAGCATGCGCTTGGATCAAAAAGATCTATTCATGCCGTTAAGTTAAAAAAAATGGTTATTGTTCTGTGTAGTCAACTGTTGGTTCCCTTGTATTTGCTAGTTTGTTGATCTAGATTTAAGTTATTGACCACTGGTTCCCTTGTATATGCCAGTTGTGTTGATATTAGTCAGACCGATATCTCATTCCATTAGGATAGGTTCATTTTGGCAGTGGCCTTCAGACAGATATGGGAAACGCCGTTCACTTAGTAAACATCAAAACCATCTATGTTTTTTTATATCCATCTCTTAATCTTTCCATGTGATTAGTTTGACTCCGAATATGATGTCCATAGTGCAACTATCTTAGTACAGCTCTGTCACTTATATGAATTTTAGTATGCTTGAGTGAAAACTCGTGTACAGTAATTGGAATTTCGTATCAGGGTACTTCCTCCTATAATTAATAAGTATGCCAACCAAGGAGGTTCTTTAGTGCTTTCCAAGATTTTGCGTAGATAGTTAGGGTCTGGAGTAAAGGTTTTTTGGGTACACCTCTAGTAAACCCTCCGGAGACAACACTCTGCCACTAGGGCCACCTAGGGATTCAAATGATTTTCCTTTCTAGAATAAATTTGCTCGAGGACTAGCAAATAATAAGTTTGGGGGTATTTGATAGACGCATTTATGTGTCTATTTTCATCTCTTTTGTGTATTTTGTTAGTACTCGTTTTCGTCCTTATTATGGTGTTTTGTGTGTTTGTAGGTATTTTTTTGGAAATAAATAATTTTGGAAAAATCGACTCGAAAAATTATGCGGAGCATCCCCAGAGGACATTTGTTATTCGGACTCTCTGCTTTGGATAAGGGACACCCACTTGATAAGGGGTGACCACTTGCTATTCGCACCCCTGAACTGGATAGGGGGAGGTCATCTTCTTTGTTTGAATTTGGTTTTGGCGGGAATACTTAATGCAGACGCTGTTGATTTTGGGTCGTATTGTTGGAGGGATTTCAGCGAGATTCAATCGCTAGAAACGGTTGGGATGGGCCTGAATACACTAGACAGGGTATATGCAAGCGATTTGATCGAGTAACTTGGGCCAAAAATCCGAGTTTGGAAGTAAACAGGGGACCGAGATATTTTAGAAGATTATGTTAATTACGGAAGCTGTGTGAAGATTGGGAGAAGATATTTGGGAAGATATTCTCTCATGATATTATACGAACAATTTAAGACAATCCAGAGACGCGTAGAAGAGTTAAACAGGGAAGAAAATCCCATATCCTGCATGAAATACAAAGAAAATATTCCCGACGTTAATGGAGATTTCTGGGAGTTATTGTGAAGATTTGAAGGCATTAAACAGTATAAATAGGCTCTTTGGGTATACTAGAGAGGGTGTCGAGAGTCTGGGGGGCTGGGGAGAGCCAGAGAAGAAGAAATTCGAGTTTTCCCAAACTCCGTTTCTGCTGCTGCTGCTGATGAACATGAAGAACGCGAAGAACGGACCTGCAACAACAGTCGTTTTTTACAGTAGTAACGACTAAGACGTGTGGGTCGTAATCAGGCAGTCTTATTTTCCACAGCGTTTGCGACAGGGTTTCAGCAGTCTTATTTTGTCACTGAGGGTCGTAGTTCTCTGGTTTTATTGTATTTCTCATATTCTCATCATTTGTAAACCATTTTTGAGCCATAATAAATTATTATGAGAGCATTTTTACTATGATGAGTTAAACCCCAACACTGGGACGACGGGGGAGGCCGAGCTTCATACATGGGTAATTTTATTAATTCTTTTTAAGACTTTTGCATTAAAAATTAATTGAAATATGATTTGATTAAATTGGGTGTTATTTGATTAGATGGGTCATGCTTAGCTTAGGTGATTTGATGTTCCATGCTTAACATTTACAATCAATGTTTTGAGAATCTACTTTGGCAAAATAAGAGTCCATATATGTTTTAAGCGATTATTGTTGAGAATAAATCATTGAGCCCTATGTTATGAAGATTTGCCGAATCATTAGTCCCAGTACCTCTCACCATTGTTAATATTTTTGTATATATATTTTTATTAAATCTAAAAATTCCATTTCCTTCACAAGTCTGAAACGAATCCTATTTACTACAACCCCAGAAAACCATTAATCATTTTGCCGACGCGGATTTGTGCTTAGGTAGAATTTTTAGGTTTTTATTATTTTTTTTTTTACTATTATTTGTTCCTTTTTACGTTTCTTTTTATGTCTTTGATTTACAGGTTCGAAGTGGAATACTAAGGACTTGGGAACAAAAAACTAAAAGCTAAAAGAGAAGAAAAAAAAGACATAATTTTTTTTTTAGGATTTGTAAATAGGCTTTATTTTTCATAATTTTTGTAATTTTTGGACTTTATTTGGACTTTATTCTAGACAATTGGACTTTATTCTTTTTTTAACCCTACAGAAGGGTATTATTATTAAAAAAATTTTTTTTATATAAACTGTGTGCAGGGAAGGACGACGATTACTATATCGTCTCGGCCCCTCGGGTTCGTACATGACATAGGAGTCGTGGCCCGAGTCGACTTCAACGGTTCATCCCCCGTCTGGTACGGGAGGTAAGTCCATCGAAACACTCGTGAATCTCCTGTCAGCGGGTTTATTGTATTCCATAAGGTGATTCATTGATTGAGGACGAATTTGGACTGTTTTTAAATTCCTAGTAAAGGGCAAGGCCTGGCCAATACAAGATAAGGGTTCGGATTTCATCACCGCTCCCTTCTTGCCCGCCTTAGGAAAACGAAACCTAACGCGAACCCAAGCTTTAAAATTTGGAATAGAACGAGACCGATAGGGTAACGAGCTAAATAGGAAACTCGTTCGAAAAATATTGGTTGCTCTTTAAGCACACTTCAAAGTTCATGATGGTTTCTGTGAGTTGAATGTGTGACTGTGCCGCCTTCTAATGCGGTGAGGCCTTGGGTATCAAAGATATACTAAGCTTCCCTCGCCTCGATTCAACTTACATTAGCTCGGATTGATTCCAGAGGGGTTTGCTCAAATTGCAACGAATTCCCTTTCGAAAGATAGAAGCTGGTCTAGAAACAATCTAAGTGGAGCCATCATGCTTTTTGTTTGCTAGATTTTATAGGTTTGATTTGGTCGAGTCAGCCTTGTTTGTGATTGTGTATAATTCCCTTGCAATTAAGAATGTCGAACTGGTATGATAGAAGCCAATACAATGAGTATCGACCTGAATTTGAATATGGACATCATCCTTTTTATGACCATGTTGGGAATAGTGGTTGGGAACGCCATCCTTTGGAAGGATATGGGTCATACCCTGGTGATCCCAGTTACTATCCACACATGCATCAGTCTTACGAGCAAGAAGATTATAGTACGAGTTCTTCGTTTGTAGAGGATACAATCAAACTATTGAAAAGTAGTCCTTTTTATGATCCCTCTGTTCCTACTCCTCCTTTAGAAGAGTCCCTCAGGAAGTTAGCTGAGTCGACGCGTAAGTTAGCTGAGATGAATAGTATAATTATAAACGAAAGAACTACAATAATGAGTGAACCTTTTTTAGAAGACCACCTCAAGCGGATAGCTGAGACGAACGAAAGAATTGCTCGAAATTACTTGAATTGCCAATATAGTGTATCCAATAATACCCTTGAGAATGAAGATAGTTATTCAAATAATCAAGATGACGAGGTTAGAATTGGTAACACTACTTGTTTTGATGAGGTTCGACCTTTTTCATGTTATTATAATGAGGACTGTGATGAGGATAGTATTGACGAAGAATCTGAAATATGTAGGCATAGTGATCAGGAGTCTAGTAATCCAATTGAGATGTATAGTGATTATATTATTTCTAATTCAAATCCAAATAATTTTTATGATTATTCACCTATTCAAAAGGACGAGGATTTGATTAGGGATACCACTGTTTTAGACGATGTAGATTTTCCTTTTGATTACGAAGCCGATAGTGGTTTAGAGGAACGGGTTCATTTCGAAAATACTGTTTTAGAGTCTAGCGACTTAGAAACAATAGTCTTGGAAGAAGAACATAGACCCATAGAGATGAGTAAAAATGCACTACCTGATAATAACTTAGAAGAATCTCTTGAACATTTTAAGGACTCTGAAGATACGGAAATTGAAGAAATACTTAGAGGTCTATCTAGAGACACTGAAAACTCTAAGTTTGGGGGTGATTATCACTTCCCTAGTGCCTTACCTTTAACTCTCAGAAAGTCCCCACACTTAGGACTTGATATCTGTGCCTCGACCATTTTACAAGATTACCTTTATACTCGTTTTCCCGAGCCTAATGATGTCCATGAAGGAGTTCAGTTATTAGAAACCCATCCTCTGGTTGATGTGGTTTGCCCAGGATATGATACCCAGATTGACTTTGTTTTCCCACCAAATAGTTTTCTTCCAACTGTGGGAACGTTTCAAATGAGTCGAATATTAAGTTCTGAGACTAAGCCTAAGTACTTTAGGTTAATAGAATCGACACATTTTCCTAATAATGACCACTATTCTCACTGTGGTCAACTATGTAAGTCATATCTGATTGACTTAGAGGATCCGCAATTATTTAGGTTATTACTTTGTGATTCTAAGTTCGTATTTGAGTTTTTACATACTCTAAGACCTAGTGATTCGGATCCCATCTATGAAGAAACGCATCCAATGAAAATATTCTATTTAGACCCTTTCATAGAACCTCAACCTGAACCGCAATTAGCGATAGTTTTCAGGAAACTAGGTAAGGGAATGTTATTCTTGTCCACTTTCTTGGTTCATTGCAGTTTCCTTTGGTCAGCTCTATTTAGTTTTGAAGACCCACAATTATTTCGACTGTTACTTTATGGTTCGAGTTGACTAATCCTTTCCTAAGTCTGGATGAAGACTTTAAACTTAGCACTTCTTGGGAGGTATCCCATGCTCATGCAACACGGTAATATCTTTCCTTAACTCTTTCACCTCAAATGGTAACAGTTTCTCCTTGTTCATGCTTTTAGTTTCATCTTTAGAACATTGAGGACAATGTTAGATTTAAGTTTGGGGGTATGGGAGAAACTTTTTAGTTGCAATTATTAAACTCCAGAGCCTAGAAATTTATGCCTATTAAGGTTTGCACTAACCAATCTAAGTGGATGGGAACATCTTGGTTATAGGAGTTGAGGAACCAATCTGATTAGATGGAAACATCGAAAAAGTCTATTCATAAAAGCACAGAGCTCAGGTGTTAGAAATAACATGATAGTTGCACCATATCTCGTTGAGTCCTTTTCATTTCTGTTTTTTATTTTTTTCATTTTAAACTTTGTTTCTCTACGTGATTAGGTGGGGCACACGATTCAAGTTGTTACCACTGCTAGGGTGAATTAGAGTGACTGAGTTACTAAAAAAAAAAAAAGACCGGACCAGTTAGACCAATCGGAATAAGTATTAACACTTGGATAGCAATATGCGTGTGTTCTCCCTGTTTCCATCGCCTAAGCAAGCGTGGAATGCAGGACCCGTGGGAACTATCGTGTAATCTGCTGACAAGAAGCATGCGCTTGGATCAAAAAGATCTATTCATGCCGTTAAGTTAAAAAAAAAATGGTTATTGTTATGTGTAGTCAACTGCTGGTTCCCTTGTATTTGCCAGTTTGTTGATCTAGATTTAAGTTATTGACCACTGGTTCCCTTGTATATGCCAGTTGTGTTGATATTAGTCAGACCGGTATCTCAGTCCATTAGGATAGGTTCATTTTGGCAGTGGCCTTCAGACAGATATGGGAAACGCCGTTCACTTAGTAAACATCAAAACCATCTATGTTTTTATATATCCATCTCTTAATCTTTCCATGTGATTAGTTTGACTCCGAATATGATGTCCATAGTGCAACTATCTTAGTAGAGCTCTATCACTTATATGAATTTTAGTATGCTTGAGTGAAAACTCGTGTACAGTAATTGGAATTTCGCATCAGGGTACTTCCTCCTATAATTAATAAGTATGCCAACCAAGGAGGTTCTTTAGTGCTTTCCAAGATTTTGCGTAGATAGTTAGGGTCTGGAGTTAAGGTTTTGTGGGTACACCTCTGGTAAAACCTCCGGAGACAACACTGCGCCACTAGGGCCACCTAGGGGTTCAAATGATTTTCCTTTCTAGAATAAATTTGCTCGAGGACTAGCAAATAATAAGTTTGGGGGTATTTGATAGACGCATTTATGTGTCCATTTTCATCTCTTTTGTGTATTTTGTTAGTACTCGTTTTCGTCCTTATTATGGTGTTTTGTGTGTTTGTAGGTATTTTTTTGGAAATAAATAATTTAGGAAAAATCGGCTCGAAAAATTATGCGGAGCATCCCCGGAGGACATTTGTTATTCGGACTCTCTGCTTTGGATAAGGGACACCCACTTGATAAGGGGTGACCACTTGCAATTCGCACCCCTGAACTGGATAGGGGGAGGTCATCTTCTTTGTTTGAATTTGGTTTTGGCGGAAATACTTAATGCAGACGCTGTTGATTTTGGGTCGGATTGTTGGAGGGATTTTAGCGAGATTCAATCGCTAGAAACGGTTGGGCTGGGCCTGAATACACTAGACAGGGTATATGCAAGCGATTTGATCGAGTAACTTGGGCCAGAAATCCGAGTTTGGAAGTAAACAGGGGACCGAGATATTTTAGAAGATTATGTTAATTACGGAAGCTCTGTGAAGATTGGGAGAAGATATTTGGGAAGATATTCTCTCATGATATTATACAAACAATTTAAGACAATCCAGAGACGCGTAGAAGAGTTAAACAGGGAAGAAAATCCCATATCCTGCATGAAATACAAAGAAAATATTCCCGACGTTAATGGAGATTTCTGGGAGTTATTGTGAAGATTTGAAGGCATTAAACAGTATAAATAGGCTCTTTGGGTATACTAGAGAGGGTGTCGAGAGTCTGGGGGGCTGGGGAGAGCCAGAGAAGAAGAAATTCGAGTTTTCCCAAACTCCGTTTCTGCTGCTGCTGATGATGATGAACATGAAGAACGCGAAGAACGGACCTGCAACAGCAGTCGTTTTTTACAGTAGTAACGACTAAGACGTGTGGGTCGTAATCAGGCAGTCTTATTTTCCACAGCGTTTGCGACAGGGCTTCAGCAGTCTTATTTTGTCACTGAGGGTCGTAGTTCTCTGGTTTTATTGTATTTCTCATATTCTCATCATTTGTAAACCATTTTTGAGCCATAATAAATTATTATGAGAGCATTTTTACTATGATGAGTTAAACCCCAACACTGGGACGACGGAGGAGGCCGAGCTTCATACATGGGTAATTTTATTAATTCTTTTTAAGACTTTTGCATTAAAAATTAATTGAAATATGATTTGATTAAATTGGGTGTTATTTGATTAGATGGGTCATGCTTAGCTTAGGTGATTTGATGTTCCATGCTTAACATTTACAATCAATGTTTTGAGAATCTACTTTGGCAAAATAAGAGTCCATATATGTTTTGAGCGATTATTGTTGAGAATAAATCATTGAGCCCTATGTTATGAAGATTGGCCGAATCATTAGTCCCAGTACCTCTCACCATTGTTAATATTTTTGTATATATATTTTTATTAAATCTAAAAATTCCATTTCCTTCACAAGTCTGAAACGAATCCTATTTACTACAACCCCAGAAAACCATTAATCACTTAACTATATGGTAGTAGAAGAAGTTACTCCGGAATCAAAAAGAATGAGACGATGAGCTTTGTGATTACTTTTTATATCTTACCTATCAGATATAAATCTCGAGCAAATCTTAGAGAATAATACTCAATACGATATAACAAGTAAAATCATTATACGCAACTACAGAGAAAATAGTTGGATCTGGCTTCACGAATCCCAAATGAAGTCTTCAAGTCGTTAACCTATAATGGTTTTGGAAAAACCTATGTTAAAGGAGAATCGACTCTAGTCGCAACTAGGACACATGAAAGTGCCGGGATTAGGTTTTCCATTTGCTACAGTTCTCCCTTATATAGTCTTTCAAATCATGGTTTGCTTTCAATCAAAGTAAAGATAGCTTAGTAACAAAGCATTCAATATTCACCGTTATATGAAAACCTCATTTAAGATTCAAGCTAATTCTGCTTAAAACCAAAACAATATCTCTCCATCGTTAGATGGTCTTAGCTTGTTACACACAAATGAAATATACCTTCATTTAGATATCGGTAACCGTACCTAAATGTATATATTGAGTTGGCTCAATAATAGTTAACCGAAATTATACTCATGAACACTTTTGTCTTAACCACATTCATCTAACACATCTAGATCAACTATGATGATCAATCAATCATGAAAGATAATCAAATGAATCTGATTGTGTTTCACATAGAGTTGTTCAATTGTTCACTATCTCATAGAAATATATATGAACCTATTGAAACAAAATCGGATTGATTCGTAAGAATCAATTCATGAACATTAAGCCACGGTTTGAAAAGATTGCATTCCTTAATTCATAAATGTTTTAGTTCATGAATATGAAAAACATACTTAACCGATTTTAGAACTTAAACCACTAAGTTTGCATACATGTATGCAAACTATAGCTTCTGGACTTTGGTCTTGTCCAGCCCTTTGCAAACGGGTATGCAAACAGCCGTCCCAGACCTAACTCAGGTATAACTGTTTGCGCATACTAGTATGCAAACAAGGTTCCCGGACTTTAACAGTTAAAACCGTTCGCATACTAGGTATGCAAACAAGGTTCCCGGACCTGAATCATACCAAAACAGTTTGCATACTAGGTACGCATACTGTGTTGTATCCAGACAAAGGTTTTTGTTCTAAACTCCCATTTTAATCATTGAAACATATTTAGAAGACGACAATAGTTGTTTCACACAAACTATTAGCTTCTAGTAATTTTCAATACGAAACTTTCCATGTCGACATCAAATGATTGTCTCACACAAATCATGTAAGATGTTTCAAGGAAATTTCCGCATGATCATCTTTTGACTTATTATTTAGTTTACAACAAATAAATTGTTTCCAACTAAACTCGTCAAGAATATGATGAACGTAGCTAAAGTAAAAACCTTCCATCACATATTTCGAGAAATAGATAAGCGAGATAAACTCGGCTCGAAATATCAAATGTTTATAATATAAAAGTCTATATAGCTATACGACTTAGTCTCATTAAGAGATAGAATGGAATATACTTCTGAGTGATAAATAATTTTTAGTCTCCACATATCTTTTATTGATGAAGTTCCTCCAAGCTCTCCGCAATAGATCTTCGTCTTCAATCGATGAGCATCGTGAAGTTTAAAGCTCAACTACACATTTTATCCTAATCCGAGACATATCTATAAGTAGACTAGAAATCAAGACTATAGTTTTGATCAACTAAACTTGACAAACAAGCTTGAGATAGCAACGCTTGCGAGTTCGACCGATCTTTGCTCTAACAATCTTCCCCTTTGTCAATTTTAGTGACAAAATTATCAATACATATGGGTTACAAAATAAATAAACTTTGTAGCTTCTCATCCATCATGCTTGATTTCCTTAGCTCTTCAACATTCCTTAAATTCTTCGCCACTCCAAGTACTTTAGCGATTCTGAACGTGTTCAACTCAGTATCATTGTTGTTGAAGATCCCTAGCCATAACAATAAGAAAACATATGAAAAGCATATGTTCTCAATCATTGTTTTCCAATGTCATAGTATTATTACACTGCATCAAAGTCCAATTGTATCAAAACTTTGTCAATATAAATTGGCAAAGGTACGAAAACTATGGGATCATAATGAAATTCTCAAAGAGATAATTCGTGACTAAAAGAGAACATATCTACTTTGTTTCGATGATTTCACATAGTCGAAACTTAGTGGATTCATCAAGGAATTTATAAAGATGCAAAATAACTCCTACAATATTCCACAGCCGCACTCCCCACAAATATTTGGCAATTAAGCACAAGTTCAATTAAGAACCCCCCCTGAAAAAGCGGGGGTCTAACAACACCACCCAATATTTCTCTTAGCAATCTGTATGGACTAACTCTGAAATACTTTGCTAGAGAATCAACTAGACAGTCAGAATCAATCTAGATAAAAGTATCTCAAGGAGTTAATATCTCTCTCTTGATTTGATTTTTACTCAAGCTAAAAACAATAGCGAGTCTTTATCAAATACAAGGAATAACTTGGACGGTACCAAAGACCAATGTCCAAGGATCAATCAATATCAATCAACAACCAAAGGTTGGATTTCCAATTGATGATCACGAACGCACAACCTGTATTATTTCAATTATATAAAATATAATGCGGAAAACAAATAACACAGACACCAGAAATTTTGTTAACGAGGAAACCGCAAATGCAGAAAACCCCTGGACCTAGTCCAGATTGAATACACACTGTATTAAGCCGCTACAGACACTAGCCTACTCCAAGCTAACTTCGGACTGGACTATAGTTGAACCCCAATCAGTATCCCACCGATCCAAGGTACAGTTATACTCCTACGCCTCTGATCCCAGCAGGACACTACGCACTTGATTCCCTTAGATGATCTCACCCACAACCAAGAGTTGTTGCAACCCAAAATCACAGACTTGATAATAAACAGATCTGTCTCACACAGAAAAGTCTATCAAAGGATAAATCTGTCTCCCACAGATAAACCCTAGGTTTTGTTCCGTCTTAAGATATAAAATCAAGGTGAACAGGAACCAATTGATAATCCAGTCTTACATTCCCGAAGAACAACCTAGATTAATCAATCACCTCTCTACAATCCTTCCTGACTACACAGGCGGTTTGTCGAGGAATCACAAACAGTGAGACGAAGATGTTAGTGTCTTCTTTATTTTTCCTATCGGAGAACTCTCACGATCTCAAGCCAATCAATCGATTGTACTCGTACGATAGAAGATGCAAGATCAGATCACACAACTACGATAAAAGTAGTATCGGTCTGGCTTCACAATCCTAATGAAGTCTTTAAGTCGTTAACCTGGTTTTAGAGAAGAAAACCAAAGGTTAAAAGATAATCGACCCTAGCGAGCGCACTAGTATCACACAGACGTGTGGGGATTAGTTTTTCACAATGCTAGATGTCTCCTTTATATAGCCTTCAAATCAGGGTTTTTCCTTAGGTACAAAGCAATCCTTATTCACCGTTAGATGAAAACCTGATTTAGATTCAAGCTAATATTTCCCAACCGGTAGATCGAAAACTTAGCTTGTCACACACATTTGGGTAGACGTTTACTGGGTTTGTGAAAACCATGCCAAACGTGTACGTGTATGTTGGTTCAACATAGTAACCCAAAAGGTTAACCATATGAGCATTTCATATTAACCTTGTTCTTCTTCACCATAACTAGTTCAATTGACTCAAATGAACTAGTTAAAGAGTTGTTCAATTGCTATGAGATCTTATGTAACTACACAAGAAACAATTGAAACAAAGATGATTCGATTCGATTGAATCGGCTCATGAACATTATAGCCACGGTTTGCATAAAGCATTCCTTAGTAATTTAATGTTTCATGTTCAGAGCACATCTTTAGATCATAACCTCTTAAGTTCACAAACAAGTTCGCCGACTTAAGTTAATCGGTTGAGTTTTCCAAACTCAGCAGAAATTCTCGGAAAGAAAACTTCCGCCAGTTCGCGGACTTAGCACACAAACGAGTTTTTGAAAATCCAGCAGAAATTCTCGATCGAGAACTTCCAACAGTTCGCGAATTGAGTCTGCGGACTGGGTTCGCGGACTTGGCAAGCCAATTCCACAATCCTCCTGATTTCTCTTGATCAACAAAGTTCGAAAACTTCAATTCAAGGAATACATGGTTATGTAATCTAAACCTTCATTTCAATCATTGAGACATTTTCAGAGGACGTTATGTAGCCGTTATTCACAGACCGATTCATGCCAGAGCAATTCTCAAAGTGATTGAAACTTTTCATGACTTTCGTCACTAGGTGAAGATAAACTTGATCAAAGAGAAATGCTTTACCAACACACGATTTCGAGATAAAAGATAAGAAATGAATGCTCAGCTCGAAATGTCAAATGTGTATGATCTAGTTTATATAGCATACGACTTTTGTCTCATAAGAAGTAGGAGATAGAATAGATAGACTTTTGAGTGATAGATAAGTTCAAGTCTCCACATACCTTTTTGTTGATGAAGTTCCACGGTTTCTTGTGTAGATCTTCGTCGTTGTCATTGAATTGCCATGAAGTCCTTGAGCTCAACTACACTTTTCTATCCTAGTCCGAGACTTAGCTATGTAGGCTAGAAATCAAAACTCATAGCTTTGATCACTAACATCGACAAACATGCTTGAGATAGCAACGCATGCGAGGTCGACTGAGCTATGCTCTAACAATCTCCCCCTTTGTCAAGTGACCATTTTCTAGATTTAGATTTACCAAAAGCATAAACATGGGGAATACATTCATTAAAAACATAAGAGTTTAAATGGTTAGAATGTACCTGTGATCTGTGACGACTTCTAGGAAGAGATCCATGTTTATAAAACTTTTGGTTTTCTGTGGGTATTTGGTTCACCGCGGTAGTCGATTGACTATTTGTTCCATTGACAGTTGATAGAAGCAAATTACGGAGCTTAGAAATTTGTTTCTTTCTTTCAAAACAATGGATAACATAGTGATTTCCTTTTCCACAGAAGGTACAGGTTCGTGGAGGTGAAGAAACAACAGGCACTTGTTTAAACTTCATAGCCACCGGAGAAGATTGTAAGTTATGAAAACTTTTCTTGACACAATCTTCATCTGGAGAAACTTTCATTTTGTACAGTAACTCATGAGAATTAGTTTGTGCAGAAGAATATTTCTTTAAAACATAGTTTTCCTTTTCCAAGGATTTGTACTGTCCATGGGATAAGACAAGCGATGCTTCAAGTTTCTCCTTCTCAACACAAAGTCTGTCTAGATCGGATGAATGTGTCTTGATCAAAAAATTTTCTCTAATTGAGCCTTCTTTAACCAGCTTTTCAAGATCACCAATCTTTTCACGCTGTATATTTTTTTCTTGAAGAAGTTTCTCAATTTCCTCAGAGATTGTCCCTATAATGTTATAGAGTACATGTTCACGATCAATAGACTTTGCAAATTCATCAATGAGCTGTACATGATCCTTGAGATCAACAAACTCTATAGAATTTTTTGAAATTCTGGTGAGCTCCATTTCAGCATTAGCTATTGTGTTCAATGTCTCATTGAAGGAATAATGATCAACACAAGATGACACATTCTTCTTACCTCGGGATTCGGAAGAATCATCTAAGGAGTGACCCTTTGAGGTATTTCCGAGACAGTTGACAAAGTTGACAACTTTATGAGGCATTTTGGTATGTGTATGAGATTCTGTCCACAGACTCAGATTGCCACAAACACATACTTGTTAGGTCTTAAACGTGTTTGCCTGCTCTGATACCAATTCAAAAAGTGGGGGTCTAACCACACCACCCAATATTTTGCTTAGCAATATGTATGGACTAACTCCGAAATACTTTGCTAGAGAATCAACTAGACAGTCAGACTCAATCTAGATAAAAGCATCTCAAGGAGTTAATATCTCTCTCTTGATTTGATTTTTACTCAAGCTAAAAACAATATCGAGTCTTTATCAAATACAAGGAATAACTTGGACGGTACCAAAGACCAATGTCCAAGGATCAATCAATATCAATCAACAACCAAAGGTTGGATTTCTAATTGATGATCACGAACGCACAACCTGTATTATTTTAATTATATAAAATATAATGCGGAAATGAAATAACACAGACACCAGAAATTTTGTTAACGAGGAAACCGAAAATGCAGAAAAACCCCGGGACCTAGTCCAGATTGAATACACACTGTATTAAGCCGCTACAGACACTAGCCTACTCCAAGCTAACTTCGGACTGGACTATAGTTGAACCCCAATCAGTGTCCCACCGATCCAAGGTACAATTGTACTCCTGCGCCTCTGATCCCAGCAGGATACTATGCACTTGATTCCCTTAGATGATCTCACCCACAACCAAGAGTTGCTGCAACCCAAAATCACAGACTTGATGATAAACAGATCTGTCTCACACAGAAAAGTCTATCAAAGGATAAATCTGTATCCCACAGATAAACCTTAGGTTTTGTTCCGTCTTAAGATATAAAATCAAGGTGAACATGAACCAATTGATACTCCGGTCTTATATTCCCGAAGAACAGCCTAGATTAATCAATCACCTCTCTTCAATCCTTACTGACTACACATGAGGTTTGTCGAGAAATCACAAACAGTGAGACGAAGATGTTTGTGACTTCTTTATCTTACCTATCGGAGAACTCTCACGATCTCAAGCCAATCAATCGATTGTACTCGTACGATAGAAGATGCAAGATCAGATCACACAACTACAATAAATGTAGTATCGCTCTGGCTTCACAATCCCAATGAAGTCTTTAAGTCGTTAACCTGGTTTTAGAGAAGAAAACCAAAGGTTAAAGGAGAATCGACTCTAGCGAGCGCACTAGTATCACACAGACGTGTGGGGATTAGTTTTGCACAATGCTAGATGTCTCATTTATATAGCCTTCAAATCAGGGTTTTGCCTTAGGTACAAAGCAATCCTTATTCACCGTTAGATGAAAACTGATTTAGATTCAAGCTAATATTTCTCAACCGTTAGATCGAAAACTTAGCTTGTCACACACACTTGGGTAGACGTTTACTGGGTTTGTGAAAACCATGCCCAAACGTGTACGTGTATGTTGGTTCAACATAGTAACCCAAAAGGTTAAACATATGAGCATTTCATATTAACCTTGTTCTTCTTCACCATAACTAGTTCAATTGACTCAAATGAACTAGTTAAAGAGTTGTTCAATTGTTATGAGATTTTATGTAACTACACAAGACACGATTGAAACAAAGATGATTCGATTCGATTGAATCGGCTCATGAACATTATAGCCACGGTTTGCATAAAGCATTCCTTAGTAATTTAATGTTTCATGTTCAGAGCACATCTTTAGATCATAACCTCTTAAGTTCACAAACAAGTTCGCGGACTTAAGTTAATCGATTGAGTTTTCCAATCTCAGCAGAAATTCTCGGAAAGAGAACTTCCGCCAGTTCGCGAACTGAGTCCGCGGACTTGGAAAGCCAATTCCACAATCCTCCCGATTTATCTTGATCAAAAAAGTTCGAAAACTTCGGTTCAAGGAATACATGGTTATGTAATCTAAACTCTCATTTCAATCATTGAGACATTCTCAGAGGACGTTATGTATCCGTTATTCACAGACCGATTCACGCCAGAGCAATTCTCAAAGTGATTGAAACTTTTCATGACTTTCGTCACTAGGTTAAGATAAACTTGATCAAAGCGAAATGCTTTACCAACACACGATTTCGAGATAAAAGATAAGCAATGAATGCTCAGCTCGAAATGTCAAATGTGTATGATCTAGTCTATATAGCATACGACTTTTGTCTCATAAGAAGTAGGAGATAGAATAGATAGACTTTTGAGTGATAGATAAGTTCAAGTCTCCACATACCTTTTTGTTGATGAAGTTCCACGGTTCCTTGTGTAGATCTTCGTCGTTGTCGTTGAATTGCCATGAAGTCCTTGAGCTCAACTACACTTTTCTATCCTAGTCCGAGACTTAGCTATGTAGGCTAGAAATCAAGACTCATAGTTTTGACCACTAACATTGACAAACATGCTTGAGATATCAACGCATGCGAGGTCGACCGAGCTATGCTCTAACACCTCCACACACACCCCCCCCCCCCCAATAATATGTCATTCCCGAAAGAACATCAAGAGCGACCTTACTTTCACAAGAAAAGAAGGATTTCTTTGGACATTAACAAATTACATGAAACATAAATTTGTATCCAGAAAACTTGAATAAATTAATCACAAGAAGACCTTATGGATTAATTTAGTCGGAAATGCTCAACATAAGAAAACTTACGGAGCCATACAGTACTTTCACATAAAAGTGGATCAGGGAAAGATCAATACTCCGGAATATTTCAAAAGTTCATTCTATCTTTTTGTCAATATTTGCATAAAGACATAATAGACTTAACTTTTGAGCATATGTGAGATAATCATAGTTCACGGACATAAACACACATACCCCATAAAATATTTTTGCAATATATAAACAAATAAAGATTAATACTGCAAAATCATCTTCCAAATAACTTAGAATTTAAATAAATAAATCTAAAACACTGCAAGATGAAAATCGTTGGCAATAGCTATGCGTAATCACAATATTTGCTATTCCAAACCCTAGTTATCCTTCTTATACACAAGAATAAATTCTCATAAGAAGTTTCATAGACATTAAGATTCTTGAAAATTTTTGTATCGTCCCCGAACTCCTTGTCGTCAACATACATTGGAACATAAGGTTCTTGAAGAATTGAGTCAATTCCAACAAACCTTCTTGACTGATGCTGAACCAGGAGTGACTTCTGAATTTCAAGGGATCTTAGAACAATAGCCTTAATTTGATGCATCTCCATCCTTGTTTCTTTCAACTCTTAAAGAACACCAGAAAAATTCTGAAGATTTGAGGGGCTAGCCCTTGGTTTCTTCATATTCTTCTTTTTTCTTTTCAAAGTTGTAGAGGAATGGGATTTATCTTTTTCCTTTATGATTGATGGCTTAACAATCATGTTAACATCTTTTCCATCAGAAGATATGATGTTTGGAGTCTCCATTCAAATATGGGATTGCGAGAGAAATACACAAAACTATCTCCACAAGCAATCTTTTGATAAAAAAGAGTTTTCAGGGAAGGAAAAAAGAAATGTAGGGTTACAGAACCTATATACAGATTAAGTAGGATTCACGTACGAACAACTCCCAACCCTAAAAAAAGGTAAAATTGTCGATTTTAACCCTCTTTTAATGATCAAACAGGGTAAACCTTTTCAATACCATTTGAGGATATGAAAAGATCAACAGAATTCCAGAAAACAAAAAGAAAAATAAACAAATATTTTCTTTTCCTAAAAACCCGGTTGTGCATAACTCTTGTCTCTTTGAATTCGGGCACATGAGACAAGATGCACCTTTAACACAATTAGGCTTTATTGGGGTGAACAATAACCTGTTCACCATGTGATTCCTGTATGGAATTCTCAGTTCCCTTTTTCATAGGTCGCTTAGACCTAATTCTTTTCTGTAGAAGTCTAACTTTTTCATTAGAAATTAACTTCTTCGGATATGAGTTAAATTTAGATACCTCAGATAGAATCGACTTCAGAACAAGTTTAAGCTTGTTTGCTAATCGATTTGATTTCCATTGAAGTTTATTGACATATCTTATTTTATGTTTGTAATTGAAAAAATTAGAGAGTTCATGACCCTTAATAGTACAATAAGAACATGTCAATGTCGAGGACGGTTCAGGCAGCATAGCCGAGCATGCTGTTAAACAAAATGAAGTACCTGAAACATGTGAGATAGAATTTTTAGTAGATAGAGTAAAATCCATTTTATCCTCCAAAGTGGTTGAAGAAGTTTCTCCAGGAAGAATATCAAGATTGATGTACGTATTGCTACAATTATCAAAATTAATATTTTCTCCAAGGAGTGCGACACTTGATTTTCCATCTTCATTTGAATCATAGTGATCAGACATTTCATCAAGAGTTGCAGCAAGACCTTTGTTTCCAGTGTATTTTCTATGATTTGGAAACTCATTAGAAAAAAGACCAAAACCTTTACACTTGAAGCACTGTGGCATATCCTCATCATCAGTGTCGACATTGTCCCTGTTTTTAGGAGGATCACGATCATGAGGTTTGACTGATGATCTGGGTTTGTCTCTGGTGAGCCGTTTACTTCTCTTCAAAAGAAGATCTCTAAACTGTCTTGTGATCAGAGAGACTGAGTTGTCAAGATCTGCATCTGATGAATCAGTCTCAATAGGATCATCCACAGAGTTGCCAACACTTTTACTTTTGTCAAGTAATTTAGTTTTCTTTTGTGCTTTGAAAGCAATATCCTTTCCATATTTGGATATTGATCAAAGATCTTTAACTTCACAACAAGAGTATTTATGGAAAGTGTATCAAGGTTATTTCCCTCAACGATGTCATGTTTCTTAGAATCGTATCTAGCTGGCAACGATCTGAGAATTTTCATCACAATATCCTTTTCAGGAATAGTCTTACCCAATGCAAAAGATGCATTAAAAATTTCAGACACTTTGTGATTAAACTCATCAAATAAATCTTCATCATCCATACGAAGGTTTTCCCAATCAAAATTTAGGTTTTGAAGCCTTGCTTCTTTCTCAGAGGTATTCCCTTCAAATACGGTTTCTAAGATTTCCCAAGCATCTTTAGACTTATTGCATGTAGTCACATGGTGCTGAAGATCTGGGGTAATGGCATGGATGATAACATTCAATCCGTCAGAATTTTGCTCTGCAGCGAGAATCTCGACAGGATCATACTCACCAATATTCTTTGGAACAGTTACACCATTTACGGTAACCATTGGAGGATTATATCCATTAACAACACGAACCCATGATTGAAAATCATGCGCTTGAAGAAAGGAACGAATATCAATTTTCCACCATAAGTAATTCGAGCCATCGAAGACTGGCGGTACGTTTATAGAGATAACACTTCTGTCCATAGAGTCAGATTTCTACAAACACAGACTTATGAGGTCTTAGCGTGTTTGCCTGCTCTGATACCAATTGAAAAAGTGGGGGTATAACAACCATGTCATGTACCTGTTAATGGACGGGAGTGCCCATATCTTGTTGTAGTCTGTATTAATTAGTGTTAACTGTAACGGGTGGTTGAGATGTGACCACATGGCGAGTTAGTAGTCGTCAGATATTTGAGAGAGAAACCTAGATATATAAGCTAGGGATGCTGTAATGAAATGTTAATCAAATCGTTATCAAAATTAGAACTTTGTTATTCTTAGGCTGTGTTCTTTGAACTCAGAGAGGCTTGATTCTCACGAATTAATAGAGGTTTATCCTCAATCTATCCACCCAACCTTGTCATTGTACTTAGGTACATGACAATTGGTATCTAGAGCCGTTCGATTCTGCTGGTTTCACCATGGGAAAAGACAGGTATCTCACTGCAAATCAATCTGCAGATATGGACAAATTCTATCCAAAACCATTTACAGGAATTGAATTGTTCTCAGAAAATTTATAGTTTGGGAAGATTTTAAGCTAGAGTAGCAAAGAAATTGGAAGAGGAACTTCTTCGACCCCCATATCTAGTAGAGGACTGGATAAGCGTCTTTTCAGAAGAAATTAAGGAAATATTGGCGATGGAGCGGAGGTCGTGTGATAAGAATTCGGCAGAAATCCTTGGATTACTCCAGTTAGTGGTTCAACAATTGAAGACGATGAAGAAATATATCGCTGACCAAATGGAACCAACTCCTGTTGATTCAGATCCAGTAAGTGATATCACTCTGAAATCTTCAATTTCGTCAACTGAAGAAGAAGTTGAATATGAAGAAGAATCTCTTGGTTGCAAGTTGCTTCCACCGTTTTGCTTTGAAGAAGATGATGATTCAACAACTGTATACTCACATGAACCAAAAACTGATTCAATTGATGTTGTGAGTTTTCAATTTAAAGAAATATACAAAGCTGAAATGAGTTATTTCGGCAGCAAGAAGCATGTTCAAGTGGTTGAGGTTAGCTTAATCGTTCTTCACAACAAATTAAATTGGCAGAATTGTTTTGATATTGGTCTTGACGATTCTCGTAGCATATCTGATCGTGGTAAGTATGAAGTGGTACCACCGAATTGTTTTGGAAAATTGATTCTTAGCCTTGGGTTTAATCATATTTTGGGTTCTTAGATTCGATAATTCCCTTGTGTGTTCATGATGCTGATGGAAAGCTTCTTGGTAAAATGCCTGAGGGTGTAGTTTGGAATTTGGAGAATAATAGAGATGATTTTCTCTTACAACTTCAACAAGGTAAGATGCTTGTTAAAATGCTTCCAACGGATACTGTGTGTTTTGAGTAAATTTTTTTTTCAACCATACACTGCATACTAGGATATCTTCTCTTGGTTGTTTCAAGTATGTTGCTAAAGTATTTGATCGTGGAAAAGCATTTCAGCTTCTTCAGGGGTTATTTTCTTATAACTGTGAATCTGAAGACTATTTAGATGTCATTACTTCTTGTGTGATTGTTATTCTTGGGTACTATTTCGATTTTCTCTTGGAATATTCAAATGTGACTTTGTTTGTTCAAAATAGTGATAGTTGTGATGATAGCCAGATGTTTCATAGAAGGCCTTAACAAAGCAATATTCCCCGGACTGTTTTGATTTTTCAAGTGCCAAGGCAAAGTTCAATTTCGATGACATACTATAACATAAAATTTGCTCATAGGCTTAATTGTATGCATGAGTTTGAATCAGATACATTATTTTGTGCTTCAGTTATATTGGTATGGTTTCCAACTGGTGATTATAGTGTTAATAGTCGGCTAGTTACCAAATTGTCATCGCGAAACACATGGTTTGCTCAAGTGCTTGGTAGGAAAGGGGAAGAATTTTTTTTCTTTCAGCTACCATGTGACTTGATCGAGGTGCTTACAATTTATTTTCTGTGCTTAATGTGTATCGTCATGAGTCAGGGAACTCGCGTACCAGTCTCAAATTCATCTAGTACTCATACGTAATTTTCTTGATTGAGATAAGGAAGTCACAAACATCTTCGTATCACTGTTTGTGATTCCTCGACAATCCGCTTGTGTAGTCAGGAAGGATTGTAGAGAGGTGATTGATTAATCTAGGATGTTCTTCGGGAATATAAGACCGGATTATCAATTGGTTCATGTTCACCTTGATTTCATATCAAAAGACGGAACAAAACCTAGGGTTTATCTGTGGGAGACAAATTTATCCTTTTATAGACTTTTCTATGTGAGACAGATCTGTTTATTATCAAGTCTGTGATTTTGGTTACAGTAACTCTTGGTTGCGTGAGATCAGATAAAGGAATCAAGTGCGCAGTATCCTGCTGGGATCAGAGGCGTAGGAGTATAATTGTACCTTGGATCGGTGGGAGACTGATTGGGGTTCAACTATAGTCCAGTCCGAAGTTAGTTTGCAGTAGGCTAGTGTCTGCAGCGGCTTAATACAGTGTGTATTCAATCTGGACTAGGTCCCGGGGTTTTTCTGCATTTGCGGTTTCCTCGTTAACAAAATTTGTGGTGTCTGTGTTATTTATTTTCCGCATTATATTTTATATAATTGAAATAATACAGGTTGTGCGTTCGTGATCATCAATTGGAAATCCAACCTTTGGTTGTTGATTGATCCTTGAACATTGGTCTTTGGTACCGTCCAAGTATTCCTTGTATTTGACAAAGACTCGCTATTGTTTTTAGCTTGAGTAAAAATAAAATCAATAGAGAGATATTAACTCCTTGAGATACTTTTATCTAGATTGAGTCTGACTGTCTAGTTGATTCCCTAGCAAAGTATTTCGGAGTTAGTCCATACAGATTGCTAAGCGAAATATTGGGTGGTGTTGTTAGAACCCCGCTTTTCAATTGGTATCAGAGAAGGCAAACACGTTTAAGACCTAACAAGTCCGTGTTTGTAGCGATCCGACTCTATGGACAGAGTTGCTATCTCTATTAACGTACCACAAGTCTTTGATGGATCCAATTACTTATGGTGGAAAATTTCTATGCGAGCTTTTCTTCAATCGCGTGATTTTCAATCATAGGTATATGTGATGAATGGTTATGATGCGCCCGTTGTTGCAGCTGGAGACGGAACTGTTCCCAAGAATATTGGTGAATATAATGCTGCCGAGATTCTTGCTGCAAAGCAGAATTCTGAAGGGTTAAATGCTATAATACATGCAATTTCCCCAAGTCTTCAACACCATGTGTCTAATTGCACTAGGTCTAAAGATGCTTGGGATATCTTAGAAACCGTATTTGAAGGAAACTCCAGTGAAAAGGAAGCTAGGCTTCAAAACCTTAATTCCGATTGGGAGAACCTTCGTATGGTAGATGAAGAAACATTTGATGAGTTTAATCACAAAGTGTCTGAAATTGTTAATGCATCTTTTGCATTTGGTAGGACTATTCCTGAAAAGGACATTGTGATGAAAATTCTCAGATCGCTGCCATCTAGATACGAGTCTAAGAAGCATGCCATCGTTGAGGGGAATAACCTCAATAATCTTTCCAGAAACACCTTAGTTGGGAAGCTAAAGATCTTTGACCATGAGCATACATTCAAAGTCAGTAAGGATGTTGCCTTTAAAGCACAGAAGAGCACTAAATTACTTGGCAAAGGTAAAAGTGTTCATGTCTCTGAGGATGATCAGTCTGAGAATGATTTTTCAGATGAATACCTTGACAAGTCGGTCTCCTTGATCACAAGACAATTTAGGGATCTTCTGTTGAAGAGAAGTAAACGGTTTTCAAGAGACAAACCTAGGTCATCAGACAAACCTCACGGTCGTGTACCTCCTAAAAACAGGGATGCTGACGAAGCTGATGACGAGGACATACCTCAGTGCTTTAAGTGTAAGGGTTTTGGCCATTTTGCTAACGAATTCCCAAATCGTAGAAAATACACTGGGAACAAAGGTCTAGCTGTAACACTTGATGAAATGTCTGAAACCTATGATTCCGATGAAGATAGGAAATCAAGTGTAGGAAACCTATTCTTGGTGAAAACATCAACTTTGATACTTGTAGCAATACATATATCAACCTCAATGGGTTCGGAGAAGAACGAAACCCAATCAAGATGGAAGATTCTCTAACTGGAAACCCTGTCAGTAATGTTTCAGGACCTACTGTATGTCTAGCTGCTTGCACATCTCAGATGCCTGAATACTATCCAAGTTTAACGTGCTCGCTTTGTTCGATTAAGGGACACGAACTATCAAGGTGTTACAAGTACAAGCACGAAACAAGGCACGCCAGCAAACTTCAACGAAGAGCAGATGGATTAGCAAGGAAGCTGAAACTTGCTCAGAAGACCGCCGAGGTATGTAGGATCTTATCTTCGTCTAAGAAGTTGGTTTCCAGGGATAGAGTAATACCATTTGAAAAGAAAGTATGGTCGAATCGTTTTGATAGATAGAAGTCCGAAGATTCCTCCCTTGAGGAAAAAGTCATCGTAACACAACTTGATTGTGTTGTTGGGAAAATCTTGTCTCATGTGCCTGATCGAAAAGAGACAAGATTGAGTGCTGATTCAGGCTTCAGTAAAGTTTTTCCTTCTTTTCTTAGATTTGTTATTTTCTGTCTATCAAATAAAATAAAGGGTTATTATCGACAATTCTACTCTTTATAGGGTTTTAGAGTTGGGTGTATACGAACCTGTCAATAGGTTTCAAACCCTACATTCCTTTTTCCTTTTTTACATCCTATATAAGATTGCTTGTTGAGTTGAGTGATTCAATCACACAAATCCATTTGGTTATAACTGTTCTCAAAGCACCATGTCAGATGGAGAGGATGTCAACATGATTGTTAAATCTTCAATCAAGGAAAAAGAAAAATCTCATGTTTCTAAGTCCCTGAAAAGAAAAGGAAGGAATACAAGAAATCCCAGGG